>NC_134357.1:380857964-381074616 GCF_048569485.1 Anomaloglossus baeobatrachus | reverse complement strand
TTGGCCAGATGGGCGGGCTCTATTTCATCTTCTGTCCCCCCTCCTGCCGCTGTTCGCCGTCCCCCAGTCTTGATTTGCATGAATGATGACTGCCCCGTCATCCTCCTCGCTGATGCCGAAGTCTCACGCAGATGCAGTTAGCAGAGGCCACTATCGCAGGCCTGAGCAGAAACTATCCCTCTCATGCACCGGTGATGTATTTGCGCAGTCTCGAGATTATGGCGGCGTTGTGCATGACCTCACCAGCATCATCCTAGTACCTGCCCACAATCTCGAGCCTGCGCAAATACATCACCGGCGCGCGAGAGGGATAGTTTCTGCTCAGGCCCGCAATAGTGACCTCTGCTAACTGTGCCTGCGTGAGACTTTGGCATCAGTCAGGAGTATCACAGGGTCGTCGTCCGACTAGGGGACGACGAACAGCGCCAGGAGGGGGGACAGAAGGCAAAATAGAGCCCACCCATCTGGCCAACCAAACTAATTTGCATACGAAAAGGTAATATTTTATAAAGTTGTTTTGGAGGTCTGAAAAGGGGGCCAGCAACAAAGTGCACCTTCCTAGAATGCAGCCCAGGAGCTGCAGAAGGTGATATTTTTGGTTTAATAGGGAAAAATCTGGTGACAGGTTCCCTTTAAACTGATAAAGTGAGATAAAATAAAAATAAAGTAATAACAACACGCTATATAATGGCAAACCTAACCAAAGCTGGACGAAAGCATCACAAACGAGGGGGAGGGATGTGAGGTCAGCTTGGCAGTGTGCCTGCTCAGAATGTAGTCATCATTTACTGCACTGTCGGTTGGCACTAGCTCATTTGCCTGGCACACAGTGTACTTTCTTCTGTACCGTGCCATTCAAAATCCATAACACCAATGCTGTCTTTTCAGATGTGACCTACAAGTAGAAGGAAGAGAAGACTATAGCAGAGTGTTCCCGGAGGAATCCTTTAGCAAAATTGGTACACAAGGTATTCTGTTGAAGAGAAAAAGAACTATTAAAGGAATTAACTCTCAGGAGTCTGACATGGTCAGGTCACATTTGCTACAATCACAGCAGACATCTGTCATTTTTACATTGAACAACGTCATTACTTGTACCTATTTTTATAAAATAAGGGGTATGAAAACAATTGCAAATATCAGTTCATTTAAAATTATACTAAGTGATGTAAATGTGTCAAAATTAGATAGGTCTGAATCAATTGAGTCTCCCACAAAGTTAATTTTAAAGTTAATTATCAAAACTGCAGCAAGCAGCCCAGTAAGTGACATCACTAACATCAGGGTCTCTCTCCCTACATCATACTATGCTTAGAAGAGGTAGAAAAAACCTGGTGACAGAGTCCCTTTAATTTGTTTCAAGAAAATATAAGCTATTAAAAAGGTTCTCCCACCAACAAAGTTCATTTTAATGAATACATCTTGTAATAATAATAATTTCCACAATTGGATGCGTTTAAAAAAAATGTCCCTGTGCTGAGATAGTCTTATATATGTGTCCCTGCTTTGTACTGTGTAATGGCCGTGTCTGACCGTACAGGAACATGGTCTGATCATACCACAGCTTCTGGGCATTGGAGGAAGCAAAAGAGTAAAAAGACATTACAGCACAGGATCATAGCTGATTCTTTTTGTGAGGAAAAACATTCAACTGCCTGTTTTTTCTTGAAATGTTTTACGTCAAAGATAGAATAATTTATGATCCGATGGTTTAATGTCTGTATACAACGAAATAATTATTTGATCCCTTGCTGATTTTGTAAGTTTGCCTACTGACAAAGACATGAACAATCTATAATTTTAAGAGTAGGTTAATTTTAAGAGAGAGAGAGAGAGAATATCAAAAATAAAATCCAATAAAATCACATTTTATAAAATGATATAAATTTATTTGCATTTTGCGGACAGAAATAAGTATTTGATCTCTAAGGATTTTACGGTACATGGCTCCATCCATTGCCATATTGATGCGGTGAAGTAGTGCTGTGCCCTTAGCAGAGAATCACACCCAAAACATGTTTCCACCTCCATGCTTGACAGTGGGGACGGTGTTCTTTGGGTCATAGGCAGCATTTCTCTTCCTCCAAACACGGTGGGTTCAGTTATAATGACAAAGAGCTCAATTTTTGTCTAATCTGACCACAGCACCTTCTCCCAATCACTCTCAGAATCATCCCGGTGTTCATTGGCAAACTTCAGATAGGCCTGCACATGTACCTTCTTGAGCAGTGGGACTTTGCGGGCACTGCAGGATTTTAAGCAATTACGGCTTAATGTGTTACCAATGGTTTTCTTGGTGACAGTGGTCCCAGCTGCCTTGAGATCATTAATAAGTTCCCCCCGTGTAGTTTTAGGCTGATCTCTCAGCTTCCTCATGATCCTGGATACCTCATGAGGTGAGATTTTGCATGGTGCCCCAGATCGATGTCGATTGACAGTCATTTTGTATTTCTTCTTTTTTCTTACTCCAAAGACATACTGATAGGGACTTTAGATTGTGAGCCTCAATGGGGACAGTGTTTCTGATGTTTGTAAAGCGCTGCGGAATATGTTAGCGTTATATAAAAATAAAGATTTATTTATTTATTTATTTTTATTCTTACTATTGCACCAACAGTTATCTCCTTCCCACCCAGCATCTTACTTATGGTTTTGTCGCCCATTCCAGCCTTGTGCATGTCTATGATCTTGTCCCTGACATCCTTAGGCTAAGACCCCACTTTGCGTTTCCACCTGCGTTTTTGTTGCTTTTTAGGTCCGTTTTGAGAAGCACCTTTTTCATGCCAAAAGGCATGCGTTTTGATTTACCAGCAAAGTCAATGGAAAATGGTGATTTTCAGACCGCACTTTGCGTTTCTAAATGCTGCGTTTAATTTTCATATTTTGTGGCAAAAACCATGCGTTCAAAGAAGCAGCATGTCAATTGTTTTTGCCATTTTGGGTGTGTTTTACTAACATTGAAGTCAATGAGAAATGGCAAAAACCAAGAAACTTCAAATTCCTGCGTTTTACCTGCTTTTTATGTGCACAAAAAATATGCGTTTTTGACATTAAAATAATGATTTCATATGTCCCTTTACACACACACACATAGTCCAACAATTAAATTACTAAACAATTATAATTTATTGATTTTTGCAATAAATACTATATTACCGCTATAATTTTATTCAATATTTCTATTTTCTTTATTTTTTCTAAAAATCTGTGTTCCTTTTTTTTTCACTTTTTTCATTGTGTTTGACTATTTAATCTTTATTTAGCAGTATCTTGATGTTCAAAACGCATATGTCAAAACGCAAATGAAAAAGCATGCAAAAAGCGCTGAAAACGCATCTAAAACGTGGTAAATACGCATGCGTTTTCAGCGCTAAATTTCTGAAAAAGGCAACTTTGGTCAAATCAATTAAGCCCAAAACGTGCGTTTAGAACTGCAAGTAGGAGAACGCAAAGTGGGGTCTTAGCCTGAGGCCCCCTTCACACGTCCGTGAAAAAACAAGCACGTGTGTTACGTCCGTTTTGCGGGTCCGTTTTCCGTTTGAGTCCTTTTTTTGTGTCCTTGTGCCATCTGTGTGAATGCCGTATGCTAGCCGTGTGTGTGTGTTGGTTCTCCGTTTATGCGTGAGAGAAATAACTGACATGTGTATGTGCTGTCCGTGTGAATTTATGCGTGTTTGTGATGCACAATGTCGTAGACACATACCCGCTGACAGCAGACAGAGTCGTGCGTAGAGAATGAACTGGGGTGAACTTCACCCGACTTCGTTGTCATACCGCGGCTCTGTCTGTGTCACGTCCTGATTAGCGGTCACCCGTGAAGGACTCACCGGTGACCGCTAATCCCCAGAGTGACTGAATGGAGTACCCCTCTCTCATACTCACCATTCCCCGATCACCGACGCGGCCTTGCACGGATGTTCTCTAAACTCCAGCGGCTTTTCCTCTTTTGAAAAAGCCGGCCGCTCATTAAACAATCTCGTATTTCCTGCTTTCCCCTCCCACCGGCGCCTATGATTGGTTGCTGTTAGACACGCCCCCACGCTGATTGACAGCTGTCTCACTGCAACCAATCACAGCCGCCGGGGGGTGGGACTATACTGTGCAGTGAAAAAAATAAGTAATTAAAAAAAAATGACGTGCGTTCCCCCCCCATTTTGATACTAGCCAGGGTAAAGTCACACGGCTGAAGGGTGGTATTCTCAGGATGGGGAGCTCCACGTTATGGGGAGCCGCCCAGCCGAACAATATCAGCCAGCAGCCGCCCAGAATGGCCGCATACAATAGATGCGACTGTTCTGGAACTCTACCCGACTCTTCCCGATTGGCCCTGGTGCGTTGGCAATCGGGGTAATAAGGAGTTAATGGCAGCCCATAGCTGCCAATAAGTCCTAGATTAATCCTGTCAGGCGTCTCCCCGAGATACCTTCCATGATTAATCTGTAGGTTACAGTAAATAAACACACACACCCGAACAATCCTTTATTAGAAATAAAAAACACTAACAAATACCCTCGTTCAACACTTTATTAAGCCCGAAAAACCCCTCCATGTCTGGCGTAATCCACGGACCTCCAGCGTCGCATCCAGCTCTGCGGCATGAAGGTGACAGGAGCTGCTGAAGACGCTGCCGCTCCTGTCAGCTCCACGCAGCTAATGACGGGAATAGCGTGATCAGCTGAGCTGTCACTGAGGTTAATCGCGGCCCCCGCTGGATCCAGTGGTGGCCGCGGGTAACCTCAGTGACAGCTCAGCTGATCGCGCTACTCACCTCAGTTACTGCGTGGAGCTGACAGGAGCGGCGGTGTCTTCAGCAGCTCCTGTCACGTTCATGCAGCAGAGCTGGATGCGACGCTGGAGGTCCGTGGATTACGCCAGACATGGAGGGGTTTTTCAGGCTTAATAAAGTGTTGGCGCCGGTGATCGGGGAACGGTAAGTATGAGAGAGGGGGGAGACTGACCGACAGACAGCGAGAGAGGGACAGACAAAACAGAACGAGACCGACAGGCAGACAGAGAGACCGACGGACGGACTGAGGGAGATTGACAGACATAGACAGGAAAAGAAAGAATGACCGACATCGCTAGAAAAAGCACAAAACGTACATGGAGCATACAGAGATGCATCCGTTTCACGTATTGTAAGCACATAACCATTGACTTTCATGGTGTCCGCGTGTGCGTGTTCCGTGCAGAAAACGGACATGCTTCCGTGCAAAACGGAAACACATACGGATCACGGACACGGACATTATGAAATAACGCACGTGTGACCTCAAACATAGATTAACATTGGTGCACGTTTGGCCGTGTCTCCGGTACATACGGAAACGGGCCAAACACGCACGTGTTTCACGGACATGTGAAGGGGGCCTTAGAAAGCTTTTTGGTCTTGCCCATGTTGTGGAGGTTAGAGTCTGACTGATTAATTGAGTGTGTTGACAGGAGTCTTTTATACAGATGACAATTTAAGAAAGCTGTCTTTAATGAAGGGAATGAGTTGATTAGGAGCATCTAACTGGTCTGTAGGAGCCAGAACTCTTAATAGTTTGTAGGGGATCAAATACTTTATTTATGTCTGCAAAATGCAAATAAATTTATATAATTTATACAATGTGATTTTCTGGATTTTATTTTTGATAATTAACCTACCCTTAAAATTACAGACTGTTCATGTCTTTGTCAGAGGGCAAACTTACAAAATCAGCAAGTGATCAAATTATTTCCTTCATTGTAGTTTTTTGCTTCCTCTCCGGCCCAGGAGATGTGATATGATCAGACCATGTCCCTGTATGGTCAGACACAACCATTACACAGCACACACCAGGGACACAGATATAAGATTATCTCAGCACAGGAACATTTTTTTAACATAAATAATTGTGAAAATTATTATTATTCCAAGATCTATTGATTAAAATTAACTTTGTTGGTGGGAGAAGCTTTTTAATAGCTTATATTTTCTTGAACCAAATTAAAGGTACTCTGTCACCAGGTTTTTGCTACCTCTATGATGTAGGGAAAGAGACCATGATTCCAGTGATGTCACTTACTGGGTTGCTTGCTGCAGTTTTGATAAAGTAACTATTTTATCTGCTGATTTACCAGTTCTCTGAATGCTGAGCTCTGTAAAACCCCACCACCACTGACTGGCATCTTTCTGTGTATAGGCAAAAAGATATCAATGATGGGGACAGGGTAATACTGAGGTCATGAACATGGACTACCTCGCAGAAGTTTACTTCTCTATGAATAATCTCCTGCTGATAAAACTGATTTTTATCAAAACTCCAGCAAGTAGCCTAATACGTGATACATTACTGGAATCAGCGTCTTTGTCTCTACATATTGCTGCTCTCAGATTAGATGGCACAAACCTGGTGATTGATTCCATTTCATGAACAAATCTATAACTTTCCATATGGTTCCACTACTGGAAAGAGTTCACATCTAGATAAATATCTGTTCTCGTTGGTCATGTCCTTATTAGGGGTACTTTACACGCTGCGACATCGCTAGCATCGGCTAGCGATGCCGAGCGCGATAGTACCCGCCCCCGTCGCACATGCGATATGTGATGATTGCTGCCGTAGTGAACATTATCGCTACGGCAGCTTCACACGCACATACCTGGTCGGCGACGTCGCTATGACTGCCAAACTATCCCTCCTTCAAGGGGGAGGTGGGTTCGGCGTCACAGCGACGTCACCGCTACATCACTAATCGGCCGGCCAATAGAAGCGGAGGGACGGTGATGAGCGGGACATAACATCCCGCCCACCTTCTCGCTTCCGCATTGCCGTCGGGACGCAAGTCAGGAGATGTTTGTCGCTCCTGCGGGTTTACACACAGCGATGTGTGGAGCTGCAGGAGAGGCAAACAACATCGTACCTGCGGTCGACCCGACATTATGAAATTGAACGACACTACACAGATCACCGATTTTCTACGCTTTTGCGATCATTTATCGGCGCATCTAGGATTTACTCGTTGCGATGTTGTTACCGGCGCCGGATTTGCGTCACTAATGACGTGACCCTGATGATATTTCGGAAGCGATGTCACAACGTGTAAAGCCCCCCTAAGGGGCACTTTGCACGCTGCGACATCGCAGGCCGATGCTGCGATGCCGAGCGCGATAGTGCCCGCCCCCGTCGCAACTGCGATATCCTTGTGATAGCTGCCGTAACGAACATTATCGCTACGGCAGCTTCACATGGACTCACCTGTCCTGCGACCGTCGCTCTGGCCGGCGACCCGCCTCCTTATTAAGGGGGCGGGTCGTGCGGCGTCACTGCGACGTCACACGGCAGGCGGCCAATAGGAGCGGAGGGGCGGAGATGAGCGGGATGTAAATATCCCGCCCACCTCCTTCCTTCCGCATATCCTACGGAAGCCGCAGTGACGCCGGTAGGAGATGTTCCTCGCTCCTGCGGCTTCACACACAGCGATGTGTGCTGCCGCAGGAGCGAGGAACAACATCGGACTGTCGCGTCAGCGTAATCATGGATTACGCCGACGCTCCACCGATGATACGATTACGACGCTTTTGCACTCGTTAATCGTATTATCGAGCCTTTACACACTACGATGTCGCATGCGATGCCGGAAGTACGTCATTTTCAATTTGACCCCACCGACATCGCACCTGCGATGTCGCAGTGTGCAAAGCCCGCCTTAGAGTTGAGCAAAAAGATTTATATCTGCCCTAGTCCATTATTCAGTCTGGTCCTCCTTGACAGCCAGATCTGGACAGTCTTCACCTCTGTTGCCAGAATCGTCTGCCGACCATCCAGGGCGCCTCTACCAAATACTGTGTATAAATAGGACAGAAACAAAATAGAAACACACTGTACATGAAAACATTCTCGTGCCTCCTCAACTGCAAGGAAGAAAATATCAGTTGCTTCATTTTTATGAAGGCGTCTCATCTGTCAAATGAAAGGAATATTTCCTGAGCATCAGAAATATTGGATTTTAACACAGCCAGTTTTTTTTTTTTTACTGATGTGCAATAAACCGCAAGTCTGTAGTAAACATCTTGAGTAAATTTCAGACTAGTATATTTCAGGTATTTGTGCTCCTGTATATACTTTGTAATCCCAGGCCCGACTATGGGTCTAACAACTGACAGCTTCATGGGCATCTATAAGGCTGTCAGTTCTTGTATCTGTGGTCAGATCTGAAAATGGACAAACCCAATCCAAACTTGCATGTTCATGGAAGATTTGTGTGTTGGGAGGAATGACTTAAAGGGTACCTGTCAGGTCCAATATGCACCCAGAACCATGAGAAGTTCTGAGTGTATATTGCTAATCCCTGCCTAACCGTCCCTGTATCTAGTAGGATAGATAAAGAGATCTTTAGAAAAAGTATCTCTAAAGCCCACTTTACACGCTTCAATATATCTCACAATCCGTCATTGGGGTCAAGTTGTAAGTGACGCACATCCGGCATCGTTTGTGAGGTATCTGCGTGTGACAGCTACGTGCGATCAGGATTGAACGCAAAACCGTTGATCGCAAACACATCGTATCTTTGTCTAGAATTGAGCGTTTTGTTGCATGAACCTAGTCAATTGTAACGTGTGACATCCCTCATACGATTTTGGTGTCTGAGGCTATGTGCGCAGGTGTGCGCTCTGCACCGCAGCTTAAAAAAGGTTCTGAAGCGCCTCACAATGTCTGTCATTCACTAATCTCTGTCAGTCGGTCACTATCTCTGTCCCTCACTCTCTGTCCATGTCAGTCTATCCCCCTCTCTCATATACTCACCGATCCCCGATCCCCGGCGCTGCACGGCGTTCACACTGCTCCGGCGGCTTTTACTGTTTTGAAAAAGCCGGCCGCCCATTAAACAATCTCGTATTCCCTGCTTTCCCCGCCCACCGGCGCCTATGATTGGTTACAGTGATACACGCCCCCACGCTGAGTGACAGGTGTCACACTGCACCCAATCACAGCAGCCGGTGGGTGTGTCTATACTGTGTAGTGAAATAAATAATTAAAAAAACGGCGTGCGGTCCCCCCCAATTTTAAATCCAGCCAGATAAAGCCATACGGCTGAAGGCTGGTATTCTCAGGATGGGGAGCTCCACGTTATGGGGAGCCCCCCAGCCTAACAATATCAGCCAACAGCCGCCCAGAATTGCCGCGTACATTAGATGCGACAGTTCTGGGACTGTACCCGGCTCTTCCCGATTTGCCCTGGTGCGTTGGCAAATCGGGGTAATAAGGAGGGGTATAGCTGCCAATAAGTCCTAGATTAATCATGTCAGGCGTCTATGAGACACCTTCCATGATTAATGTTAACTAGTCGCTGGCCTCATTAGCAGTGGATAAAAGATCTTCAGAAATACTTTTTTTAAAAGATCTCTTTATCTATGCTAATGTATATAGGGACGGTTATTCAGAGATTAGCAATATGCACCCAGAACTGCTCGTGGTTCTGGGTGCATATTGCACTTCACAGGTTCCCTTTAAATAATTTAATGACATTTTGGACTGACAAACTGTGTACCTCCAAATCCGAAGGCAGGCTTTGGCAACTAATTTTATGCACGGTAATTATCTTCTAAAAGGTCATCCAAAATTGTATGTGACTTAATATGACCCAGATGCTGATTTGTGCAAAAAGCACATTTAAAAAGGTCATTGTCCTTTCAACAAAGTTTACACAAATCAATAGTAAAGGCAAATATAGTTTATCAAAGAATATATGTTACCAGAGAAATATGCTTCTTTCTCCAGTGCCAGATACAAGTCACATACCGTAATAGCCAGAAATAGTGTGACACGCGACAGCTATTTTGAAAAGTTACTTAAAACTAAAGGTGCGCTTTATGATTTAGGTCATGTGACACTCTAGTCTCAAACATTGTACGGGAGTCTGACCCTATTAAGCATTGGTAATGAACGTTCTGATTAACCCTCGTTATTGTAATTTACGACTTCTTTTGTTTAGTTTAGGGAACATATTGCAGGTTTTCTGGAGGAAAAATTTGCTTCATTTTACAGTGCCAGTATTGCAATCCGATTTTAGGAAATCTCATCCACACTTTCTGAAGGAAACCCTCAGCCAAAATTGACCAGTGCAGTGAATTTGACCTCTGAAGGATGTCAATTTATGCTGCTGTTATGTACACAGCAGATTTCTCTATTTGCAATTGTGAGAGAATACAAGCCATTTTGTGTTGTATAGAAAGCATCTTGTCTTATAACTGAATGATATCATAGGGTTCAACTAACACTGATGGGCGGGGAAGTCTCACATTTCTACACACCCCTGCGGCTCTTAGTGGTGCATAGTCATTTCTTTTTTTGGGATACTATATAAGCTGGTCTCATGATGTAATAAAACAGAAACTCTCAGTAGACCACAAACGTGTGTGCTGTATTGATTTCTCCAAGTGCTTGTGTGATGCCCTGGCCTATCAGGTCGTCACAGGGTATTGTGAAATCTGCCCTTCTGTGCAATATCCATCTCCTCTTTGGTTACGGGTCCCTCCCCTATGGTGTTGCCAAGAACAGGCTAATCAAAATCCTAGGAACAGTCTGCACCACACCCACCAGACACACCAGTGGACGGCTTGAGTGGAATAGGGTTGCCCACTTGGGGGTTAGGTAAGGGGGGTAAGGAGTGTCAGGAGGCAGTTGAGTTAAGGAGTGACTCTCAAGAGGAGAGGTCAGGATCTGGGCTCCTTGAAACTACCAGGTAGGAGCTGGACCCCGGTCGCAGAGGATCGTGACAAAGGGTACAGACTGCCAAGGAGGATAGCCGGCGGCCTTGTGTCATCACCGGGCAGGGGCCAGGGCACGACGGGGTACATGGACCCTAGGTCAGGGAGTAGCTTCAAGCGTCCTGAAAATTTACCCAATGAGGACGGAGCCTTCAAGATCCGTTCTCCACCCGCTCCAAAACTGGGGTACTAGCGCAACGAGGGGGATAGGACTTTCCACTACACGGTCCAGAAAATCCCAAGCGTGAACCCTGAAAGCAAGCTCACCCAGTTGGCCATACTGGGGAGCGGGACCCGACTAGTTTCAGACTAAAGGGACCAACTAGACTACAAGGTGTCACGGAAAAAGGCCACAGGCCAACAGGCAACACCAATGGGCACGGGACCCAGGTGTGCTCCCTCTAAGCGGCAGCGGTGTCCAGAAATTTGGTTTACTACAGTTGTCGGTGTCAGCGTTATTGGACAGAGTGAGTACGCAAGTGACCCTTACCGTCCCAACGGCCACCCCCGTCACCTTCACCGAGTCCCGGGGCATCCCCCTACCCATGGAGGGGTTAAAAACCCAGCTGCCCGCACCATCGCTACTGGATACTCCCAATCGCAGCAGTGGTATTCCACCTTACCACGCACCATGAGTGGCATCACAAACTGTCCACGGTTCCCTGAAAAATGCCCACAGGAAAATTGCCCACAGGAAAAATGCCCACAGGAAAATTGCCCACAGGAAAAATGCCCACAGGAAAATTGCCCACATGGAAAATTGCCCACACGGAAAACTGCCCACATGGAAAATTGCCCACACGTAAAATTGCCCACACGTAAAATTGCCCACACGGAAAATTACCCACACTGAAAATTGCCCACACTAAAAATTGCCCACACTGAAAATTGCCCACATGGAAAATTGCCCACATGGAAAATTGCCCACACAGAAAATCGCCAATTGCAGCATCACAAAGTTTCAGATCTATGATATTTGAGGTGCAAGGTGAGGATGTTCACATAATAGGTCATCAACTTGTGATTTACAGTTGACCTAGTGCAAAACTGCAAACATGCTGAAGATCTGTGGTTTGTAGCAGTCTGTCATTATCAGCGATAGATAGATCCAGTCTGCTCTAATCTCACTGATTCTGCCTTACTACTTCCACCAGCCCAAAACAGCAGCACATGCAGAACCAGCAGCAGTGTAATCCAGAGGAGCAATCACTACTATCTGTACTCACAAAAGTATCACTACATTAACTGTTGAGTTACATGTGACTGCAGGTCACATCTAATACAATATCATCTCAGGGGAGCCCACCAAAAGCAGGGTGCTGCTGGCAGAGATAGGGTACTTTCACACTTGCGTTCATCGCAATGCGCCACTATGGAAAATAGCGCAGTCCGTTGACGGACTGCGCTATTCTCCATAGACTTATATTGACAATGCACTGTGACGCAGTGTCTGTGTTTCATCCGCTGAGCGACACTGAGTCGTTATTTTGACTGAGCACCGGGAGGAGGGAACGCAGCATGTAGCGTTTTTGGTGTCGTTAAAAAAACTCACCTTGGCGGATTCCGTTGGAATCCGCCAAAGTGTCTAATGATCGTCTATGGTGGCGGATTCCGCCGCTATGCGCTAAGCAGCGGAATCCGCTGATGGATTCCATCACATTCTACTGAGCATATGTACCGCCCCGGGGCTTGGCCGGCTGCCGAGATGCTCGGATCCGGGCTCATCGGTGGGTGGCTCGAGCTCCTCCCGGACCCGGGGGTCACGTCACTCTGAAGGGATGCTGACGCTACGTGAGGGGTGGTGTTCGGTGGGGAGGTCCACGGCCGAGGCCGCAGTTGTTTTTGGGGGTTAAGTTCGTGACGCCACCCACGGGTTGTGGTGAATGGATGGACACCACCGCTGCTGTTGACTAGGCTCCCGGGGATGGTGTTGTGCAGCTTGGTGACAGTCCCGGGACTCTACCCGGCTCATCCCAAATTGCCCTGGTGCGGTGGCAATCGGGGTAATTAGGAGTTAATTGCAGCCCATAGCTGCCACTAAGTCCTAGGTTAATCATGGCAGGCGTCTATGAAAAACCCCCCATGATTAACCTGTAAGTGAAAGTAAATAAACACATACACCCAAAAAAATCCTTTATTTGAAATAAAAGACAAAAATACACCCTTTTTCACCACTTTATTAAAATCCCCAAATACCCCTCCAGATCCGACGTGATCCACAGAGGTCCCATGACGCTTTCAGCTCTGCTACATGAAGCTGACAGGAGCGGCCACAGACCATTACCGCTCTCTGTCAGCTCCACACAGCAACTGAAGTGAATCGCGCTGTCAGCGGGGATGTCACTGAGGTAGTGCTGGTGTGTGCATTAATGATGGGGGCGGTAGTACCTGCATGTGTGCGAAGATGATGGGGGCGGTAGTGCCGGTGTGTGCGGTGATGATGGGTGCGGTAGTGCCGGGGTGTGCGGCGGTGATGATGGGGGTGGTAGTGCGAGGGTGTCTGCAGTGATGATGGGTGCGTTAGTGCCTGCGGTGATGATGGGGGCGGTAGTGCCAGGGTGGGGGCGGTGATGATGGGTGCAGTAGTGCCGGGGTGTGTGCGGTGATGATGGGGGCGGTAGTGCCTGCGTGTGTGCGGTGATGATGGGGGCGGTAGTGCCTGTGTGTGTGCAGTGATGATGGAGGCGGTAGTGCCTGTGTGTGTGCGGTGATGATGGGGGCTCTCTCTCTCTTGGCTAAAGAAAACTAATGCAACGTGTTATTTCACAGGAATCTGTTGCCTTTATTATCACACTATTTACAACGCATCTGTCACATGCGTCACACAACGCATTGTGACAGATGCCAAACAACGCAATTGTGAAAGTAGCCATAGCTGGTCCTGAAAGCCCCAAAGGCACAGCATAGAGGTGAGACTTTGTCGCTTGTACCACCTTGTGTTCGTGCTGGGAATGTATGATATGTTTTTGCAGTGGTGTAACTAGAGTCCAATGGGCCCCAGTGTGAAATTTGGACCTGCCCCCCCCCCCCACTCACACATGTTCTCACATGTACGGGCCCTTGTAGTGTTCTAACTTCTATCAAGACTTATGAACTGCCTACCCTCCCCCTTCATTATGTAGTAATGTCCTCCGTCCTGGTATATACAGTTAGGTCCAGAAATATTTGGACAGTGACACAAGTTTTGTTATTTTAGCTGTTTACAAAAACATGTTCAGAAATACAATTATATATATAATATGGGCTGAAAGTGCACACTCCCAGCTGCAATATGAGAGTTTTCACATCCAAATCGGAGAAAGGGTTTAGGAATCATAGCTCTGTAATGCATAGCCTCCTCTTTTTCAAGGGACCAAAAGTAATTGAACAAGGGACTCTAAGGGCTGCAATTAACTCTGAAGGCGTCTCCCTCGTTAACCTGTAATCATTGAAGTAGTTAAAAGGTCTGGGGTTGATTACAGGTGTGTGGTTTTGCATTTGGAAGCTGTTGCTGTGACCAGACAACATGTGGTCTAAGGAACTCTCAATTGAGGTGAAGCAGAACATCCTGAGGCTGAAAAAAAAGAAAAAATCCATCAGAGAGATAGCAGACATGCTTGGAGTAGCAAAATCAACAGTCGGGTACATTCTGAGAAAAAAGGAATTGACTGGTGAGCTTGGGAACTCAAAAAGGCCTGGGCGTCCACGGATGACAACAGTGGTGGATGATCGCCGCATACTTTCTTTGGTGAAGAAGAACCCGTTCACAACATCAACTGAAGTCCAGAACACTCTCAGTGAAGTAGGTGTATCTGTCTCTAAGTCAACAGTAAAGAGAAGACTCCATGAAAGTAAATACGAAGGGTTCACATCTAGATGCAAACCATTCATCAATTCCAAAAATAGACAGGCCAGAGTTAAATTTGCTGAAAAACACCTCATGAAGCCAGCTCAGTTCTGGAAAAGTATTCTATGGACAGATGAGACCAAGATCAACCTGTACCAGAATGATGGGAAGAAAAAAGTTTGGAGAAGAAAGGGAACGGCACATGATCCAAGGCACACCACATCCTCTGTAAAACATGGTGGAGGCAACGTGATGGCATGGGCATGCATGGCTTTCAATGGCACTGGGTCACTTGTGTTTATTGATGACATAACAGCAGACAAGAGTAGCCGGATGAATTCAGAAGTGTACCGGGATATACTTTCAGCCCAGATTCAGCCAAATGCCACAAAGTTGATCGGACGGCGCTTCATAGTACAGATGGACAATGACCCCAAGCATACAGCCAAAGCTACCCAGGAGTTCATGAGTGCAAAAAAGTGGAACATTCTGCAATGGCCAAGTCAATCACCAGATCTTAACCCAATTGAGCATGCATTTTACTTGCTCAAATCCAGACTTAAGACGGAAAGACCCACAAACAAGCAAGACCTGAAGGCTGCGGCTGTAAAGGCCTGGCAAAGCATTAAGAAGAAGGAAAACCAGCGTTTGGTGATGTCCATGGGTTCCAGACTTAAGGCAGTGATTGCCTCCAAAGCATTCGCAACAAAATATTGAAAATAAAAAATTTTTTTTGGGTTTGGTTTATTTGTCCAATTACTTTTGACCTCCTAAAATGTGGAGTGTTTGTAAAGAAATGTGTACAATTCCTACAATTTCTATCAGATATTTTTGTTCAAACCTTCAAATTAAATGTTACAATCTGCACTTGAATTCTGTTGTAGAGGTTTCATTTCAAATCCAATGTGGTGGCATGCAGAGCCCAACTCGCGAAAATTGTGTTACTGTCCAAATATTTCTGGACCTAACTGTATGCCCATCATCCTGGTGAATATGTCCTCATCCTGGTGTATATGACCCAATGCTGATATATAAGGTCCACATCCTGGTATGTATGGTCCACGTTGTCTCCATCCTGGTATATATGTTCCCATCCTGAGTTACATGGTCCCCAATCCTAGTGGGCATTCATGTCTGTTGGCAATTTTCTGTGGACATTTTTCACATATCATGTGAACATCCTCACCTTGCACCTCAAATATCATAGATCTGAAACTTTCTGATGCTGCAATTGGCAATTTTCTGTGTGGGCAATTTTCCGTGTGGGCAACTTTCCGTGTGGGCAATTTTCCGTGTGGGCAATTTTCCGTGTGGGCAATTTTCTGGTCACCAAATCATAACTGTTCATCTGTACTGAGCTTGGATTGCTTCCAGCTCCATCACACTTCACATTGTTCTGCTTATGTGTATACTGAGTTGGTCTTTGCCTTGTGCCGCAAACTGTTGCCACTTAGCTAAGATTACTTCTGACTACTGTATGGCTGCCTCATGCTACAAATACTTTACAGAAAAACGTCATCCTTCCAGGCGGATTCAGTCACTGGACTCCAAAGCTGCTTCCAGACCTTGACATTTAGACTATAATAAGCTGCTCAGAAAAAGACATGTGTTAATTAAAACTTAATTCTCTCTGATATTAAATTGAGCAAACGGAATGAGATGAGACATTTGGACTGCAGTGTTCTTTTTTCCTGTCTTTTGGATTACTTTCACTTCATGTATTGCTTTAAAAAAATAAAGTATAATATTAATAGCTAATAATTAGAATAATTATCTGCGAGACAGAGACTAGGTATTAGATCGGATAACACATCTGTGTTTTGGTTTGAGTAAGGCTACTTTCACACTTGCGTTGAACGGTATCCGTTGCATTGCGTTGTGTAACGGATGCAACGGATGTGTTGCATATAGTGACACAACGGATGCAACGGATGCTGCAAAACAACGCAATTCGTTTTGATTTTTTTTTTTTTTTTTTCCCGGTTTTACCAGCGGCAGACTATAGTGAACGATCAGCTGATCGTTCCCTGCAGCCGGCCGCTGGGTGATCAGCTGATTGCTCCCAGTAGCCGGCCGCCGGGTGATCAGCTGATCGCTCCCGGCCGCCGGGTGATCAGCTGATCGCTCCCTGCAGCCGGCCGCCGGGTGATCAGCTGATCGCTCCCTGCAGCCGGCCGCCGGGTGATCAGCTGATCGCTCCCGGCCGCCGGGTGATCAGCTGATCGCTCCCTGCAGCCGGCCGCCGGGTGATCAGCTGATCGCTCCCTGCAGCCGGCCGCCGGGTGATCAGCTGATCGCTCCCTGCAGCCGGCCGCCGGGTGATCAGCTGATCGCTCCCTGCAGCCGGCCGCCGGGTGATCAGCTGATCGCTCCCTGCAGCCGGCCGCCGGGTGATCAGCTGATCGCTCCCTGCAGCCGGCCGCCGGGTGATCAGCTGATCGCTCCCTGCAGCCGGCCGCCGGGTGATCAGCTGATCGCTCCCTGCAGCCGGCTGCCGGGTGATCAGCTGATCGCTCCCGGCCGCCGGGTGATCAGCTGATCGCTCCCTGCAGCCGGCCGCCGGGTGATCAGCTGATCGCTGTCACTTGCCGGCGCCCGGGCATGCCGGCGGGCGGGCGCTCAGCTGAGCGCTGTGACTTGCCGGCGGCCGGGCATGCTGGTGGCCGGTCATTCAGCTGAGCGCTGTCGCTTGCCGACGGCCGGGCGCTCAGCTGAACGTTCGGCCACCGCGAGCCAAAATAAAGTTTGATTTAAAAAAAAAAAAAAAAAAAAAAAAAAAGAGCATGCGCAGTGAAATCCAGAGGATTCCGCTGCTCAAAATAACGTTACATGCTGCGTTCCTCCCGCTGGGCGGAAGCAACGGAGCGTCGCCCAGCGGAAGCAACGCAGCTCCTTTTGGTACAATCCGTCAACCATACAAGTCTATGGGAAACAGCGGAATCCGTTAACGGATTCCGCTGTTTCCCAAAAGGGCGGATTGTAACGGAAGGAAAATAACGCAAGTGTGAAAGTACCCTAAAGGACCCATTATACACGAACCAGCCACAGGTTCACTTAAAGCATACCTCCCAACCATCCCGGATATAGCGGGACAGGCCCGATTTTATACCTCAGTCCCGTTCTCACGCCCGGGAAGCTCTGTGTCCCGCAGTGCAGTGAGACGCAGCTGCCACGCCCCCGCACTCTGCCGACCACGCCCCCTCCGGATGCTGGCCACACTCTCTGGATGCCTTCCTTGGCATCTATGCTGCTGGCCACGCCCCTTTCCGGTCTACACACCCCCTCTCTATGCTGGACACACACACTTCTCGGATGCCTTCCTTGTCCCCTCCTGCTGCTCGCTGGATGCTGGCCACGCCCCCTCTGCCTGCCCCCTCTACCCAGGATGCTCACATGTGACAGGCTCATCTGCACACAGCGGCTGCTTCAAAACCGTCAGTTCTACAACTGAAGTAAGTGCACCAGCAGCAGAGAGAAAGCAGAGTAGCTGCAGGAGGGAGAGAGCAGTGTGCTTGCAGCAGGGAGAGAGCAATGTACTTGCAGCAGGGAGAGTGCAGAGTGCCTGCAGGAGGGAGAGAGCAGTGTGCTTGCAGCAGGGAGAGAGCAGTGTGCCTGCAGCAGGGAGAAAGCAGTGTGCCTGCAGCAGGGAGAGAGCAGTGTGCCTGCAGGAGGGAGAGAGCAGTGTGCCTGCAGGAGGGAGAGAGCAGTGTGCTTGCAGCAGGGAGAGTGCAGAGTGCCTGCAGGAAAGAGAGCAGTGTGCTTGCAGCAGGGAGAGTGCAGAGTGCCTGTAGCAGGGAGAGAGCAGTGTGCTTGCAGCAGGGAGAGTGACTGCAGGAGGGAGAGAGCAGTGTGCCTGCAGCAGGGAGCGTGCAGAGTGCCTGCAGGAGGGAGACTGCAGAGTGCCTGCAGGAGGGAGAGAGCAGTGTGTTTGCAGCAGGGAGAGTGCAGAGTGCCTGCAGGAGGGAGAGAGCAGTGTGCCTGCAGGAGGGAGAGAGCAGTGTGCCTGCAGCAGGGAGCGTGCAGAGTGCCTGCAGGAGGGAGACTGCAGAGTGCCTGCAGGAGGGAGAGAGCAGTGTGCTTGCAGCAGGGAGAGTGCAGAGTGCTTGCAGCAGGGAGAGAGCAGTGTGCCTGCAGCAGGGAGAGAGCAGTGTGCCTGCAGCAGGGAGAGAGCAGTGTGCCTGCAGCAGGGAGAGAGCAGTGTGCCTGCAGGAGGGAGAGAGCAGTGTGCCTGCAGGAGGGAGAGAGCAGTGTGCCTGCAGGAGGGAGAGAGCAGTGTGCCTGCAGGAGGGAGAGCAGTGTGCTTGCAGCAGGGAGAGAGCAGTGTGCCTGTAGCAGGGAGAGAGCAGTGTGCTTGCAGCAGGGAAAGTGCAGAGTGCCTGCAGGAGGGAGAGAGCAGTGTGCCTGCAGCAGGGAGAGTGCAGAGTGCCTGCAGGAGGGAGACTGCAGAGTGCCTGCAGGAGGGAGAGAGTAGTGTGCCTGCAGCAGGGAGAAAGCAGTGTGCCTGCAGCAGGGAGAGAGCAGTGTGCCTGCAGTAGAAAGAGAGCAGTGTGCCTGCAGCAGGGAGAGAGCAGTGTGTCTGCAGCAGAGAGAGAGCAGTGTGCCTGCAGCAGGGAGAGAGCAGTGTGCCTGCAGGAGGGAGAGAGTAGTGTGCCTGCAGCAGGGAGAGAGCAGTGTGCCTGCAGCAGGGAGAGAGCAGTGTGCCTGCAGCAGGGAGAGAGCAGTGTGCCTGCTGCAGGGAGAGAGGAGAGTGCCTGCAGGAGGGAGAGTGCAGTGTGCTTGCAGCAGGGAGAGAGCAGTGTGCATGCAGCAGGGAGAGAGCAGTGTGCCTGCAGCAGGGAGAGAGCAGTGTGCCTGCAGCAGGGAGAGAGCAGTGTGCCTGCAGCAGGGAGAGAGCAGTGTGCCTGCAGGAGGGGGCAGCAGTGTGCCTGCAGGAGGGGGCAGCAGTGTGCCTGCAGGAGGGGGCAGCAGTGTGCCTGCAGGAGGGGAGAGCAGTGTGCCTGCAGGAGGGGAGAGCAGTGTGCCTGCAGGAGGGGAGAGCAGTGTGCCTGCAGGAGGGGAGAGCAGTGTGCCTGCAGGAGGGGGAGCAGTGTGCTTGCAGGAGGGGGGAGCAGTGCGCTTGCAGGAGGGGAGAGCAGTGTGCTTGCAGGAGGGGAGAACAGGGGAGAATCCAGCACTTGTCTTTTCAGGTCCCCCCTGTGCCTGCAATAGAAAAAGCAGACAAACAGGGGACTCAGAGAAAGCAGCCAGAGGAGCTCTCAGGCTCTGGTGCTGCAATGCTGCCAACCTGTGCCCTCAGCGCCCCCCATCACCACGCCAGCCTGTGCCCTCAGCGCCCCTAGCACCATGCCAGCCTGTGCCCTTAGCGCCCCCCAGCACCATGCCAGCCTGTGCCCTCAGCGCCCCCCAGCACCATGCCAGCCTGTGCCCTCAGCGCCCCCCAGCACCACGCCAGCCTGTGCCCTCAGCGCCCCGCCAGCCTGTACCCTCAGTGCCCCCCCCCCAGTGCTGCCAACCTGTGCTCTCAGCGCTCCACCAGCCCGTGTCCTCAGTGCTCCCCAGTGCTGCTAGCTTGTGCCCTCAGTGCCCCCCAGTGCTGCCAGCCTGTGCCCTCAGCGCCCCGCCAGCCTGTGCCCTTAGTGCCCCATGCAGTGCTGCCAGCATGTGCCCTCAGTGCCCCCCGCAGTGCTGCCAGCATGTGCCCTCAGCGCTCCCCCACAGTGCTGCCAGCTTATGCCTTAAGCACCCTCCAGTGCTGCCAGCTTGGGCCCTCAGTGTCTTCCACCGCTGCCAGCCTTTGCGCTAAGCATCCCTAGGGCCAGTATGTATGCCCCACAGGCCACCACTGTCAGTATGTAGGCTCCACAGGCCCCAGTAATGTGTATGTATAGGAAACCATTGCAATGCAGACAATTCGTTCCACAACTTGTTAAATGTCCCATCCTGGTCCCCTATTGTGCCATTCCACACAAACACAAACACACGCACACGCACATATTATGCTCACCTTACCTTCCGTTCCATCGCCAGCCTGCTGGGACTTGCTGTTCGCTAGCATGGGCTGTGTATCGGGTAACCATGACGATGAGAGAGGAACTTCCGCATCCAGAGCGCTGACGTCAAAAACAGGAGCCTCTGATTGGTCAGCGCGCTGTGTTTGAGTAGCGTCTGACAGCGGAAGTTCCTGCTTCATCGCCGATGGTTACCGATACACAGCCTGGAGTGGCGAACTACAGGACCCAGGAGGCCGGCGATGGAACGGAAGGTACACCTGTTATGCTCACCTTACCTTCCGTTCCATCACCGGCCTCCTGGGTCTTGTAGTTCGCCGCAAGGATTCCTTCTTCGTCGCGATGCATCGGCGAACTACAACTATGTGCGCACGTTGCGGTTTTTCCCCGCATTAACGCTGCGTTTTGAACTGCAGCGTTTTCAGTGCCAAATTGCATGAGTTCAGCTTCCCCAGCAAAGTCTATGAGAAGTCCGAAAATTCAATGCATTTGTAAACGCAGCGTTTTAGATGCAAAAAAAAAATCGCTGCGGAAAATAAAGCAGTATGTCACTTCTTTTGTGCGTTGTAGCTGCGTTCTCCACCCATTGAAATCAATGTTGTGGGTCAAAACGCAACCAAAATGCACTTGGACTGCATTTTTGCTGCGTTCCACATGCTTTTTTGACAAACAAAACGCAGGTCTTTTCAGTCTCTCTCTGTCTGTCGGTCGGTTGGTCTCTTTCTCTGTCAGTTGGTCGCTCTGTCTGTCACTCTCTGTCCGTCAGTCGGTCTCTCTCTCTGTCTCTCTCTCTCTCTCTGTCCGTCGGTCAGTCTCTCCCCCTCTCTCATACTCACCGATCACGGGCGATGCACTGCACGGCTGTCACGCTGCTCTGGCGGCTTTTCCTCTTTTGAAAATGCCGGCCACTCATTATTCTATCTCATATTCACTGCTTTCCCTGCCCACCGGCGCCTAAGATTGGTTGCAGTTAGACACACACCCACACTAAGTGACAGCTGTCTCACTGCAACCAATCACAGACGTCGGTGGGCGGGTCTATATCATGCAGTAAAATAAATAAATAAATAAATAAATAATCTTAAAAAAACTGTCCCCCCCAATTTTGATACCAGCAAGGGTAAAGACACAGGGCTGAAGGCTGGTATTCTCAGGATGGGGAGCGCCACGTTATGGGGAGCCCCCCAGCCTAACAATATCAGCCAGCAGCTGCCCGGAATTGCCGCATCCATTAGATGCGACAGTCCTGGGACTCTACCCGGCTCATCCTGAATTGCCCTGGTGTGGTGGCAATCGGGGTAATAAGGAGTTAATGGCAGCCCAGTACCTGGTCAAGTGGGAAGGTTATGGTCAGGAGGATAATTCTTGGGTGTTTGCTTCTCACATACATGCAGATGGATTAGTCCGTGCTTTCAATCATGCCCATCCATCAAACCCGGGGGCTCTGGTGAGGATTCGGTGACTCCTCCTCAAGGGGGGGGGGGGGTACTGTTGTGAACACATTTGGACTGGGTTCCGGGTTGAGGCTCCCTCTTGTGGCCAGTGCTCTGGTAGTAGAGTTGGTCTGCTTAACAGAAGCCAGACAGCTGATGATGATTGGAAATCAGGCTGCTCAGACTGGGCCTATATAATTGAGTACTGTTCTTTTGGTCTGGGCCTGTGATCAATGTTGTCTCCTGTGGTGCTGTGGACATTCTGGAGCCTGCCCTATCTTCTGTTTCCAGAACTCCTTGCAGATAAGTTTGTACCTTTTGCTCGTTTGTTTCCATTTTTTTGTTCATTATTTTTGTGGCACTAAGGCTTGTCTCCTGGTTTTGCTTGTGTGGAGTTCTGGGTGGAGTTGGATCATTCCCTGCTGGGAATGTCTGTGTACCCAGCTCAATATTCTGCAATGTATTTTTGTTTTGTGATGCTTGGTATTAATTTCAGTCCTTCCTCTATATTTGTGTTTTGCTTGGTTCCCAGTAACACCAGAGTACTGATATAGTGGGGGGAGGCCGTGTGGTCTCAGCTTTTTTCCTATCAGGTGTGTTGGTTTTTTTATGGTATTGCGTGGCTGCAGACAGTGCTCTTTTCTGTCCTTTCCTATATAGATAGTTTTGGCCTCATCTTTGCTGAATCTGTTTTCTACCTGTGTACGGTGTTTCATCTTGTCTCCCCGGCTTTATATGTTTTGGGGCTATCTATATCTTTGGTGGACTGGTCCGAGGCGGATTAGTTTTTCTTTGTTTTTCTCTCTTTAGGAATAATTAGCTCCCTGGCTGTGTCGAGGCGACTAGGTCATCGTAGGTACGTCCCTCGGCTACTTCTAGTTGTGTTGTCAGTTACAGGTCTGCAGTCAGCTGAGTTTCCAACCATTCTGGTGATTCTCTGGGTTTTCCTTGTTTTTGCCCCTTTTGATCCTCCTTGGTCACTGAATCATAACACCGTACATAACCATCTCATTCCCACGCTGCTCTACCCGGACAGATGGAGGTTGGAGTGTTGCAGAAGAACGTGGGTTTCAGGCAGGGATGGCGAAAAGTCTTCCAGCCAGCCGGCTGTACAGACCTAGTCCCTCGCCAGGGAATGCTTCATCTTCAGGGCGGCCCCTCACCACCACCACAGCGAAGGGACCACAGGGTCCATCCTCCCGCACATATTGGACCGGCTCCCCTTCCTTCACACCTGGACCACCCTGCACTGACCCCCGCTTCACATAAATCTTGTCCCCAGTGCTATCTTCTTGAATGAAGCCGTAGCCCTGGTCATAGTTCAGATAGTGGACAGTCCATCTCACGATCCGGTCAGCCACGGCTCCAAATCCCGGATGGGTCAGCTGCTCCTGGACCCATCTCTTCTTCCTTCTCTTCCCCTGCACCACCTCCACCCTCCATAAAGCCTGCTGGGGGTAAGGAGGAGGTTGGGTAGTCTGCATAAACCACCGCGGGAGCTCCTTTTTAGGGCCCTCTTCTTTGGGGGACACCTCCTTCTCCGGGCCCTCTTCTTTAGGTGACAGGCCCCTGGGCACCGAGGTCACGGCATTGGTGGGAGGTCTATCACCAGGAGCAGCTGGCTGGGGTCTTTTCTTGGGCTGGGCCCCCTCTCCTCACGCTGTCAGCATTCTCCACCAGCCGGACGCCCCTCTCTCCCCTCCCCCCTTCTGTCGCAGCAACCTCTGTTCCGACCGAGGGCCCCACAGAGATGGCACTCACCGCTGCCTCGGGGCGGCCGGTTTGGGGGCGGCCAGTTCCAGGGCGGCCGATTCAGCGGCGGCTGGTTCCAAGGCAGCTAGTTTCAGGGCGGCCGTGATCATGTTACTCCCCCTCCTCTTCTCCATCTGAAGCTCTTCCTGCTCGAGCCTACACAGCCACTGCAGGCCTCCAGGCTGGGATGCTGCAGTCTAAATAGCTCTTATCCATCCATCCCGCGAGCCTCCTTGATTTTCACCCACACTGCGGGCGCTCTTCCTGTTTCCCTGCCATCTTCCTACACCTCCAGAAACAGAATGGCGCCAGCTTCCTGCTTCTTTTTCTCTGGATGTTCCTTAGATGCGCCTTCTTCTGCACAGCAGCGCGCGGGCAGTATTTCTCGACCCAGCCCCCGGAAGTAGTACTGACTGCTTCTTACCTCCCGGGGGCTAGCCAGCTGTTCGCGCCAGAGCATCGTGAGTACACCCACGATGGGCCTGGCCCTTGTAGTTGCACGCTGCCATGGCCATCTTTTCTTGTACAAAAACTGCAGCAGTGTCCTTTTTCTCTTCAGCCGCACTCGGGCGGCACACCGCCTCATCTCCCTGCAAGCAGGGCCAGCACACGGAGGCACTTCCTGCCAACTACGCCATTTTGTAGGGTGAGAACGGCAGGCAATGGTAGCCGTGTGTGCAGGGGTTAACTGGCCACAGCGCAGCCGGAGGTTAACCCCATACCTGCCGGACCTCACTCCACTTGCAGAGGATCTTCCATGCCGTTCGACCACCACTTCATTTATACGACAATCCTGGGACATAGTTTTAAGGATCACACTTTCACTCCATGGTTCCAACCAAACGATAACATTTATTATATACACAGGCATTTTTAGGGCACCGGCATTGGTCCCATAGGGGTTCTCCTCACTCTCCACATTCACGTATATTCGGTATACATTGGCGGCCGACCACTTCCCTGGCACCCGGGTACTTTCAGGCTCCACTAGGCCAGTCATCCAACTGGTGAGCGTCACACACGCAGAGTCCGGATCATGCCATCTCCTGAACCCCATCATCCCACCCACAGGGACTTGCAATATGCCTGACAGGGTCCACAGTGTCTTCTTTCCCAGGCTACTGCTTCTGTCCAGGACCAGACCTACCCTACTCCAGAAGACGCAACTGACCATCGGCTGCCAGGAGGGTTTTTCAGGTAATTGCGGCAGGAGAACGGTCGTCTTCCCGACCGGCTAGACGAAACCCACAGCAGGGACGTAGTTAGAAAAATCCTACAGTTTTCAGATCCCACATTCCACTGGTCCAGGATTGACCCCTAGGATCCAGCAATTCACTCTAAAACGGGGCTACACCTCACACCTCCCACAGGTGTGGTATCTCTCTTCTCTCTGGGGGACTCTCCACCCCTTGGCCCACAGCTCTGGCTTTTTGTCCCTGTTGCTCCACCCTCGCTAACCCTTTCCTAACCCACAGGACCGGGGAAGCGACCGAGCACACAGGGGCCATCTTGTGGCCGTTTACCAAAATACAGTTACACACTAAACAATTATCGTACGGGTTACAAACAGTCTGTAGGTCTGGAGTGGACCGAGCCCAGCACCCTCCTACACAGAGCTGCAGACAAAAAGGATATATTTTGTTTCTTTTGTATGACTCGGTTGTTTTCTTTATCTGTACAGACTGTAAGCTCCTTTTGTACTTCAAAAGGAGATAGCGCTGAAATAATTACATACAATGTAAATACATTTTAAATATAAATAATTTGATTAAAATGTTTGTATGTGTATATGCCTTTAAAGGGAACCTGTCAGTTGCAATATGCACCCAGAACCATGAGCAGTTGTGGGTGCATATTACTAATCCCTGACTAACCATCCCTGTATACACTAGCATAGATAAAGAGATCTTTAGAAAAAGTATTTCTAAAGATCTTTTATTATATGCTAATGAGGCCAGCGACTAGTGGCAAGAGCGTTAGTTTCCTTGGCTAGTCGGCCCCCTTAGCATGTAAGCACGTCCCTGTGGGCATACTAACATGCTAATGAATGCGCTGCATCAGAGGTATGGTTGATCTCACCGCTCTCTGTTGCCACCACCCCCGACGCTGGATTTTGGCTCAGTGTGCATGATCTGGAGTCCCAGACTTCCAGTCATGAGCAGTATGAAGCCGGGTGTATGCGTCCTGGCTTCAAACTGGTGTAGTGTGCATGACCGGAAGCAGCAGAGGTGAGCACGACCATACCTCTGACACTGCAGATTCATTAGAATGCCCCTGTTGGGCAGGGATTAGGAATATGCAGAATCCCTGCCCAATGTTTTTCTTCATTAGGAATATGCACCCAGAACTGCTTGTGGTTCTGGGTGCATATTGCATCTGACAGGTTCCTTTTAAGGCTGGAGTCACACTAGTTAGTGTATGACACCCAATGCGAGTGCATTGGATGTCATATGCTAATGACCCTCGGCTCCTGCTCTGCTGGGAGTGTGGCGCCCCTGACACTTCAGGCGCCACAGTGTACTGCACCTTCATTAGGATGTAGTACTTATTCTGGGTCCAGGGAAGGTCGATGCCGGTTTCCATCACACAAACATACAGTACACTAGGTTGCCCTCCCCAATGGGGACCGGGCCAGCGTCGGATCACAGTAGGGGATTACTACAGCGGTGGGTTTACAGGACGCCACCGCTCCAGGGGATTCCCAGATCCACTGGACTGAGGACTCAGGGTCAGGGAGAAGCAACCACCAGGGGGAGTCAGGAGCACACAGTGGGAAGAGTAGGTTGACCTAGTGAGAGTATTGAACCAGCCAGTGGCAGCGACTGGGGGCAACAGCTCAGAACACACAACACCAGGACAACAGGGAGTTCAGCTTCAGACACAGAGCAGAGTGGACGTGCAGCGCACAGCTCTGTGGGCCAAGGTGTTCAACACAGTCGCTGGGGTGAAGTAGGGCAGCTGCTTCCACAGGACTGGCGCTGTCAGGATACAGAATCCTAGGGCAGGCATACTATAAGTTGTCTACCAACTCTGCAAGGGTCGTGGGGAACGGCTAAGAACAGTTACCGGACCCGTCCCACGAGTCTGCAGCAAATAGCATATAGGATCCGGGGTTGAGGATCGGCCCCATAACGGAACCGCGCTATCAGTATACAGAATGGGACACTTTACTGACACCGGGACCCTCAAGTGCTTCACGCTACGGGGGTCCGATACTTAGCGCATCAGAGGAGGAAAGGGCTCACAGGCTGACAGACACACCAGACTTGACATTTCACGGATCCGGGATCGTCTGGAGCCCATCGTGGCAGAGAACGGTACCCTGGGCAGCGTCTGAAAGACTTGTGAGTAAAAAGCTGTGGAACCCCTGTCTCTGCCTCTCCTTTACTGGCACCGTCGCCCAGCGCTGCGGCGCCAACGGGGACTACCACTACCCCCGCCATCCTCCCGGGGTAATCCCGCTCCACCTGTGGGGAGTGACACCATCCCGGCTGCACCCGACATCTGCCCTGGTGAGAGACCCTGCAGCAGTGGCCCCATCCCTTGCCACATACCACAGGTGGCGTCTCAATCCTAATAAACTTTCCTAACCTCTGACTACTACCTCCATCCTCCCTACCACCCTCCAACCTTCCTTCCTGTACGCCCCGGGGCAAAGGAACCAGGCTAGGCCACCCCATGACAACGCAGAAGGATCTGCACCCCCGACCCGGCAACGAGTAGGTTAAAACACCTGCCCCGTGGGGCGCTACATGAGCATGACCCAAGTGTCATGCAACTGTGATCCGATCTTGCGATTGGATCACAGCTGCGGAGGAGAGGACGGGAGCTGTGGAGGAGAGTCAGGGGTTAATCTCGCCATCTACTCCATTGTCAGCTGATGCGATTATTGCACTGCAATCTGGCCGAGTGCAGTCCGATGTTTCACTCGCACCCATAGACTTGTATGGGTGCGAGTGAGTGATGACAGTCTCACAAACAATCGCAGCATGCTGTGATTTTTTTCCTCAGTCCAATTAGGTCTGAGGACAAACACAGATGTGAGCTGCAGCATTGTCTTACATGGGGCCGAGTGCAATGCGAGATTTTCTCGCTTTGCACTCGTGCAAGTCATACGTGTGAGCGTACCCCAAGACTGTGTTTCTGGGTAATGGCATATGGTGTATTTAACCCCTTCACCCCAGCCTGTTTTCACCTTCATGACCAGGCCATTATTTTCAATTCTCACCAGTGTCACTTTATGAGGTTATAACTCTGGAACGCTTCAATGGATCCCAGTGATTCTGAGATTGTGTTTTTGTGACATATTGTACTTCATGATAGTGGTAAATTTAGGATATTTTTTGCATTTAATTGTGAAATATCAGAAATTTGGTAAAAATATTGCAATTTTCAACATTTCAATTTTTATGTACTTAAACCAGTTATTTCACACAAAATAGTTACTAAGTAACATTTCCCACATGTCTACTTTACATCAGCATAATTTTTGAAGCATATTTTTTTTAGTTAGAAGGGTTCAAAGTTTATCAACAATTTTTCATTTTTTCAACAAAATTTACAAAAATTATTTTTTTTAATCAATCACATCACATTTGAGAGACTTTGAGAGGCCTTGATAACATAAAATACCCCAAAGTGACAACATGCTAAAAACTGCACACCTCAAACTGCTCAAAACCACATCCAACAAGTTTATTAACCCTTTAAGTGCTTCAAAGAAATTAAAACAATTTAGTCCCAAATTTAGCATTTTAAAAAGGGTAAAAAGAGAAAATGCACCATACAATTTGTTGTGCAAATTCTCCTGAATATAGCGATTCCCCTATATGAGGTCTCAATCTACTGTTTGATAGCGCGGCAGGGCTTAAAAGGGAAGGAGCGCCATTTGACTTTTTAAAAACACAAATGGCTGGAATTGTTAGTGGATGCCAGGTCGCATTTAAAGAGGCCCTGATGCACTTAAACAGTGGAAACCCCCACAAGTGACCCCATTTTGGAAACTAGACCCTGCAGGGAATTTATCTAGATGTGTGGTGAGCACCTTGAACCCACAGGTGCTTCACAGAATTCTATAATGTTGAGCTGTGAAAATGTTGCTGTAACCCCATTCATTTTCACAAGGGTAACAGGAGAAAATGGACCATAGAGTTTGTTACACAATTTCTCCTGAGTTCACCAATATTCCATATGTGGTCAAAAACTACTTTTGAGGCACAGTACAAAGTGAAGAAGAGAAGGAGCGCATATTGGAGATCAGGTTTTGCTGCATCAGTTTGCAGGTGCCATGTCACAGGTTACATTGGGAGAGCCCCTGAGGTGCCAGAACAGCAGAAACCCCCTACAAGTGACCCCATTTTACAAACTGCACTACTCAATGAATTCATCTCGGGGTGCAGTGAGCATATTGACACTATAGGTGTGTCACAAAACGTTATACTATTGGGTGGTGAACAAAAAAAAATGCATATTTACCACTAAAGTATTTTAAACACAGATTTCCAATTTTAACAAGGCGAATATGTAAAAAAAAAAAAAAAAAGGCACCATAATGTGTTACACAATTTCTTCTGAATGAGGCAATACCCCATATGTGACTGTAGAGTACTGTTTGGCCACATGCCAGGGCTTGGGAAGGAAGGAGCGCCATTTGACTTTTTAAGCACAGATTTTCCTACAATAGTTTGCATTTGGAGAACCCCTAGGTGCCAGACCAGCAGAAACCCCCTCAAGTGAACAAGTTTAGGAAATTACACCTCTCTGGGAATTAATCTATGAGTGTAGTGATGCTTTTGTCTCTGGAAAACACCCGTGGAGTCAAATGCAGTGAATGTTGCACAATTAAAAATTGCGAAAAAGCTCTTGTTGTATTCAGTGCATTGCAGTGCCTGTATGTGCCGCATCCGGATCCGCGGTGGGTCGAGGGGTCTCCAGACCCCGGGGTTGCGCGGCCACTCAGTAAAAGGGGGGATATTTACAGGGGGATTGAAAAGTTTGTGACGCCACCCACGGTGCGTGGTAATGTGAGGGACCGTTGGGGAGCCCGGTGACAATGGTGTGGTAGCCTGATGTTTAACCCCTCCGTGGGTAGTGGGTTTGTGTCCCAAGGCCCGTCGGATGGTTGGTGATTGGGTGCCGATGGGGTAGGAACAGGGGTATTTCAGTGTACTCACTCAGTCCAGAAATAACACCGACAGCTTGTAAACCAGAATTCTGAGCACCACTGCAGCTTGTAGGGAGCATGCTTGGGTCCGTGCCCTTGGTGTTGCTGTTTGCCGGTGGCCCTGTCCTTAGCACCTCTGTCTCTGTTGGACCCGAGGGTATAAAACTCTTTGGCTCCCGCTCACCCGTATGGCTAACGGAGGGAGCTTGCTCTCAGGGTTCACGCATAGGATTTCTTTGGACTGTATTGGGAAAGTCCTATACCATCGGTGCGCTAGGGTGGGGGATGACACTTGAAGTCTTCAACCCCGTCGGGTAAATTACTGGAACGCATGAAGCTACTTTCCGGCATAGGGTCCACGTACCCCGTCGTTCCCTGGCGCCTGCCCGGTGATAGCTCAAGGCCGCCGGCCGCCCTCCTCAGCAGTCCATGCCCCTTGACACTGTCCCCAGTCACCGGGGTTTCAGCTCCTACCAGGCCCAGATCAACGTCTGCCACCTAGTACACAGGAGCTCTGCTCCGTGACCTCTCCTCACGAGGGTCACCACTCCACCTCCTCTCCTTTCGCTCTCCACTGTTCAACTCAACTGTCACTTTCCTCACTTTACCCTTACCAACCCCCCCATGTGGGCGGCCCTATTTCCTTCAGGCCCCCCAATGGTGTGTCTGGTAGGTTAAAGTGTGAATTGCTCCTAGGATTTTGATTGGCTAAGCTGTTAGCAACACCAAAGGACCAGGACCCGTAACCAAGGAGGGTGGATACTGTACAGAAGGGCAGATTGCACAATACCCTGTGACGACCTGATAGGCCAGCGCATCACATTCCCCCTAGGTTAAACGTAGCTCGTACGCGAGCTACAGGACACCAAAGGTTTATTATTGTTTTGCTTTAATTGTGAAAAGGGAAAATATACAGGCTAACACATTCTTTTATTAACGGGTCCATCCCACACAGGGGAGGCAATTCACTTAAACGTTACTAAAATTTTGAAGAGTTCGTCGCCCAACAGTGGGATGCTATCGGTTTCCATGGTAACGGAGGCTCAACCTACTCCGTTGCAGCCCCTTCCTGCGACAGTCCAGTACCAACGTCCCGGATCCCAATAACCCGCCACCCAAACAACCTGTTCAACTGGAAATCTAAGGTGGGTCCTCGACCGGGTTAAGGTTCCGGGTGTTGTATTTTAGATGACTCTGGTTGGCACAGGAGGTGCAACTATTATACAAGACACAAGTTTGAGTTGGTCACGCTCGTCCTGTGACAGTAGTCCATTTTTACTCAAATATATATAAAAACTTTTAACTGAGTCCATGTACCAGTGTACACATCTTGACAATCTTCTAACAAATCTGGTAACTTTCACTCGTTTCATTAAAACCGTTTATTAGGCACTTATTCACTAACATTTTTTATATGAAAAATAATACACTATGGAAAACAACAAACGAAAACACCGATACCTAACAATTCTATGGCATCGCAACTGCTGGTACTGTATATTTTTAACACTCTAATAATAGATCGTCAGGTCCCATAGCCATGTTTCTTTGCGGCTACGTGCTACTGACGCCGACACATACCCTTCTTCAAACATCACATGTTTGGTTACCTCTAGGGCATACCAGCCCCACTTTCCGCAGTGCCAGGTGTAGGTAACCATCTCCTCAGGCTGGAGATCACGCTCTGGGTGGCCCCACGGAAGGTGCTGTGCCACATCTCATCGGGACACGTAGACCTTCGCTGGGAGGCCTGCTTCATGGATGAACCCCCATCCTTGCTCGGGGTCAAATCGCTCCCCAAGGCCACGGCACCGTGGCCCTTTTACTCGGGAAGCAGCGCTCCTTATCTGCTCCTTTTCTTCATGATCACAGGTGGCAAGCTCCCGTCACCGGCCGGCGCCAGCTGGTATTGCTGTCGTTCGCAGTAGGGGGCACCAGCGTCCGGCCTCCGCTCCCTATCTGGCTCTGGCTTTACTTGAACTCTGGCGGCTCCAACAGCCATCAGGATGCCGCGCGGTAACGGAACAGGCAGGCATATTGGTTCTGCTCCCGCTGATGTAGACTGATGGACCGACTGCTCCTCAGCCGGGGTTGCAGGGCCCGGGTGCTCCGCCTCTGAGAACGGGCCCGGTGATGCAGCCGGGTCTGGTCTAGCTGGTGTCTGGGCGACCACTGCCGTGGCTGGAATGAGGGTCTTGTTCTGAAGCTCTGCAGCCAGAGACTCTGATAGACATACTGAAGGTTCCGCTGCCGGGGTTGGTGGGGGCAGCTCGGCGTCCGCCAAGGACGGGGTAGTCGGTAGTGGAGCGCTCACCGTGAGCGAGGACGGTCCGAATCCTTCAGCCACTTTGGCCGGATTTGTGCAATCAGCAATAAATGGGCAACCGCTTACCCTCTTCTTCACATGGGATTTCAATCTCACGGGCTCGCACCGCCACTGCCAGGCTCCTCATCTCTTCCCTCCAGTGGTTCAGAATGAAGAGGAATTGTGTCCACATCCTCCGGCACAGCTTCTTTGTGTCCTCCTCTATCCATACCGTGGTCCAAGGGACAGCAGGCTCTGGGGACCAGTCTCGCTCCGCCATCTTGCCCCTGCATCTTCCAGGAATGTTGTGACAGAGTCCTGGTGTCCCTTCTCCACTTCCGCTAGTAACACATTCTGCCCCCCCCCCTCCTTTTCGCAGCACTCTCTCACTGACCGTGGCCCTCTGGGAACTTCCGGTTCCGGCCTCACTGGGAAGACGAAGGGCGGGGCCTAATATTTGCGCGCTTTCTCGGAGAAGACGGGGTTTTGGCTCTAAAAAATTGTGGAAAATGGCGGAATTGGCGGGAAAGAGAATCTTGACTCGCGGTCTTCGGCTTTCAAGGCGCATGTCACCCAGGTAAGTGGGTCCTGCTCATATCCTGTTCATGACGCCAGGAAATCTGAGGTGTGCCGTCCCCGTGCCAGCAGCCGGGCTGCTTGGATCCGGATCCGCGGTGGCTCGAGGAGTCTCCGGACCCAGGGGTCACGCGGCCACTCAGTAAAAGAGGGGATATTTACAAGGGGATTGAAACGTTTGTGACGCCACCCACGATGAGTGGTAATGTGAAGGACCACCGCTGCCGTTGGGGAGCCCGGTGATGATGTTGTGGCAGCCTGATGTTTAACCAATCCGTGGGTAGTGGGTTTGTGTCCCGGGGCCCGTCGGATGGTTGGTGATTGGGTGCCGTTGGGGTAGGAACAGGGGTATTTCAGTGTACTCAGTCTAGGAATAACAACACCAACAGCTTGTAAACCAGAATTCTGAGCACCACAGCAGCTTGTAGGGAGCACGCTTGCGTCCGTGCCCTTGGTGTTGCTGTTAGCCGGTGGCCCTGTCCTTGGCACCTCTGTCTCTGTTGGACCCGTGGGTATAAAACTCTTCGGGTCCCACTCACCCGTATGGCTAACGGAGTGAGCTTGCTCTCAGGGTTCACGCGTAGGATTTCTTTGGACTGTATTGGGAAAGTCCTATCCCATCGGTGCGCTAGTACCCCGATTTTGGAGCAGGTTGGTGATGACACTTGAAGTCTTCACCCCTGTTGAGTAAATTACCAGAACGCGTGAAGCTACTTTCCGGCCTAGGGTCCACGTACCCAGTCGTGCCCTGGCCCCTGCCCGGTGATAGCTCAAGGCCGCCGGCCACCCTCCTCGGCAGTCCGTGCCCGTTGACACTGTCCACAGCGACCGGGGTTCCAGCTCCTACCAGGCCCAGACCAATGTCTGCCACCTGGTACACAGGAGCTCTGCTCCGTGACCTCTCCTCATGAGGGTCACCACTCCACCTCCTCTCCTTTCGCTCTCCACTGCTCAACTCAACTGTCACTTTCCTGACTTTCCCCTTACCAACCCCCCATGTGGGCGGCCTTATTCCCTTCAGGCCCCCCAATGGTGTGTCTGGTAGGTTAAAGTGTGAAGTGTTCCTAGGATTTTGATTGGCTAAGCTGTTAGCAACACCAAAGGACTGTTAGCTGTGGTTTTAGGCACATTGTAGTGCTCAGAAGGAAGGGGGGCATTTAGATTTGGGATCGCTGGTTTTGATCTTTTTCTTTTTTTGGGGGAGTCATAGTGCTTCCCCAGAGCCTTTGTGCTACCAGTAATGTGGAAGCCCCCTATATTCCCATTAACAGATGACAGACCTGAGTGGGGACTTGTTTTTTTGTGAGTTGAGTTGAACCCTATTTGGTGGCACTTTGAGGTACAAATTTTTTTTGATCAGTTTACAACTCTCTACTTTAACTTCAGCTCTATGCTGAACACTTACATCAGGGTTTACATCTACATCTACAAAATGCATGATTCAGGTGAAATCCCCGACGGATCCATTCACTATAATGAGGCTGCAGAGTTACTCTGGTCTCCATTTGGCTTATGTTCACTGGTGTCCGTCTTTTCAAAGATGAAAAAAACTGTTGTTGACTGCACTTTTGTACACGTCTAAAAAGGATAAAAAGATGACTCCCGCTCTCTCATTACAGTGAATTTTCTGTTTGCAATTTTGTCTGGATCATATTTTTCAGAGATTTACATGTAATCCCCAATGTAAGCGCTCAGCATATATCGCAAGATAAATGTGAGCCACACTTTACTGTGACCTGTCGGAGGCAGAATGTATAAATCAACAGCAGTTTACTACTTTTTTATGCCGTTTACCTTGTGGTATAAGTGATAGGGCGGCTTTATTGGTTAGGTCAGTATGATTAGCGATATCAGATTAATATAGAGTTTTTTTTAGATTTGGCTATTATCACACTAAAAATGCTTTTTTAAAAAAAATGAACTTATTTTGCATCACCAAATTTTGAAGGCTTTTTGTTCACTTCTAGTTTAGAGGCCATTACTTCTTCACATATAAAACAGTACAGTACACCTGCTTCATCTGACTTTTAAAGGGATAATTTTTGGATGGCTTATACTCTCCATACAGAGATAATTGTTGCAACCAACTGTGTGAAACTTCTATAGCTTCTTTCGCTTGTACCACCTGTCTATAAAAAAACAGCAATACATTCATGCGCTCCCAAAAGGAATAATTTTTAGACCATTTCTACAATTAAGATAGCCTAAAAAGTCTTATACTGTCGTGTGTTATTAACTACATAGTTGATTATCTCAGGTCACCATCCATTTTCCCATAGCCAGATAGGTTGAAGTCACTTGGATATTAAAAAGGCTATGTTTACATTACAAACCTCAGAATGTGTTCAACGGACTCCAAGGGGAACTCACAGGGTTCTACACATATTTTTCAGGCAATTAGAGGCGTTTTAATTAGCGGAAATGTATACGCCAGAATTCAAGCTTTTGGGGGAATTTCAGTGAAGCCAACAAATTCCAAGTTATTAAGATAAGCTCATTTCTACTCTCTAGTATGCCACACCTGAAATATGGGTGTCACCTGTAAAAGTCTGAGTGTCTAATAAATACTGTGCTATATGTGCAGTATTAGCTCAAAACCAGCCTATATAATTACACTGTAAGAATTAAAGCTCCCTGCCCAAGCATAAAGTTTTCTACTTACAATGTAAGTATTTGTGGAGATCAAAGTGATTTTTATCTACCTATTTTCTAGCACAGCACACATATAAAAAGCTATTTATGAAGGTAAAGAGAGTGGAAAAAGAATTACAGGAAGTGCAGGTGTTTCACAAGAAATGTGTACTCAGCTAATGTAATCAGCTATAACGTAAGAAAAAAATGTATCAATGTGAGCGCCATAAAATCTTTTTCCCCTGTGATTTATGCCTGATTTGATTTCATAGAATTACAGCAACTTAAAACTTGTCTTCAAACAAAATGAGAACAAAAATCTGGTTTCACTGCAGTTAACAGTATACAAATACTAGGTATTTCATTATATTGCACATTAGAGACAATGAGTCAAGTAAGAAACATTTTTGGTGACCACCAATTTTTCAATAAAGGGAATCTGTCAGGTGATTTTCTAGTACAATACTTATGTTTTCATTAAATAGGGCTTAAGGAAACTGATCAGGAACAGTAAGGTTTATTGCTCTACGTTATCCTGCTATCTTGTTGTAAGTCCTGGAGCATTCAGTGTGACATATTAACTAGTCAAGCATATGTAAATACAAACTGCAAATGCCCTGCTCCTCCACCCACATCTCAGTGCTGGCATCAGTGAAAGTAATTCTGAACTGAATTTGCACTTCTGCTCCCACCCATACTCCCTTCTACCTCTCAGCAGTGATAGTGAATGCACTGGGTGGTAGGAGGGGGAACAGTGAATATGTAAATTGTATGGAGCTTACAGCAAGATAACAGAATAAGGTAGAACAATAAAACGTACTGATCCTGAAAGTACCCTTTAAGTCCTATTTAAAGATAACATTAGTAATGTACTACAAAATCACCTGAGAGATTCCCTTTAAGAAATGTACCTAACATTTCTTTTTGGGTATGTGCACATGATGCTAAATAAACATGAAGATGTGCATTGCAATATAAAAACATATGTTCAGTCTTTTGAACTTTTTTTTAATCGCTTTAGATGCAAAGTAGCTGAAAGAAGTGCCCTGACCTTTCTTCAGGTGGTTTCTGCTTTGAAGCCGCTCAATAGTTTATTCCATACGAGTTTAAAAAAAAAATGTTGGCCAAAGATCTGAAGCATCTTCTTCTTAAAAAAACTCTCTGGGTTTGCAAACGTCTGAAAGAAATCGTGTACACATACCCTTAGCTTCATGGACTTCTTGAACGTGACATGATCAAGAGGAGCAGAATACTGGAAAGGCTATGTGCGTGCAATGTCTTTTTCAGGCAGATTCTAGTTGTTAATGCCTGAAAAAGTGCTGCACAACCACCACAAAATAATTAAGTGCTACGTAAAGACGTTATTGCTGTGCACCTGTTTAGTTTTTTGTTACATGTTTTAACCACTTCAGAATTTGGAAACAGTGGTTTAATAAATTCTTTATGCTTCCAAATGAAGGTGCCCCCTCTTTATAGTTGAAACTATAGGAAGAAGCTGTTGTAAAAAAATCGACAAAATTGCCAGTGAAGACGGTTCAGGAAAAAGACTGCCGGCTTTATCTTGAAGCGGCTTTGCCTAGTAAAACTTCAGCGGTTCAGCTTCTTAAAGACATACATTACTCAATGTAGGCTCTTTGGCTGATAGTTTGGGAGACTGTTTGGTGATACTAAGGGCTGTGGAGAAAGAAAAGAGGATGGCCTAAACTCTGAGACACCCCCAACTGTAAGGGGAAGAGCAGAGAGAAGAGACTCAGAAAAATATCCTGAGAGAGCTTATCTGTCTTTTTAATCTGTATTTCATGTCAGTAGTACACATGAAAATTAGCAACTTTGTAATATATCTTATCAGACAAATTTGCTTCTTTCTCTGCCAGAATTGATCAGTCGTTAACAAAATTCTCAAATCTGAGGTAAAATCTGTATTCGGTGAAGACTTTCCCATTACTGAGAGCGGAGATGGCAGTTGGTGCTGATGACAGTGTATGACAACAGGAGAAGGGAGGAGCTGGAGGCAGAACTCCACCCCTTGTTCCTTCTAGCTACATAGAATCTCATCAGCACCAACTGCCATCCCCTATCTCAGTAATGGAAAAGTCTTCATTGTTTACAGATTTTATCTCACTGGAAAAGTTGATAATAGCTGATCAATTCTGTCAGAAAAAGAAGCAAATTAAGATATATTACAAAGTTGCTTATTTTCATGTGTAATATTGATTGTGTAAAACTAAAATGACGGTTACTCTTTAAGGCCGATAGTGTTGAGCATGGTGAGGAAAGCTTGATCCACGGTGTCAAATGCTGATTCAGAATAAGAATAGATTAGTTACCATTAGATTTAGCTGTTTGTAGCTCGTTAGAGGCTTTGGTCAAGAAGAGAGTTTTCTGAAAGATAAAGGATCAGACAAAGTAGACCAAGCGTTCAAAAACGTAAACATTAGCAGGCCAGTTCTTGATGGTTTTCCTTAGAGGTGGGGTTAGGAAAGCATGTTTGGAAAAGAAGGGAAAGATATCAGGAGAGAGGTTGAATATTTTAGTTAGATGGGTAGTAACCGCTGAGGAGTGGGACTTGAGGAAGTATGAGGGAATAAAGGTCATTGGTGTAGATAGTAGGCAAGAAGACGAGATGAAACTTCTCCTGAATGGTTCACAGGTGGACAGTGAAGTTGATGAAATGCCAGAGCAAAGGGGATCCATGTTATTAGAGGACAGTAAAAACATTTCCTATTGTATACTGCCAATTTTTTCTTTGAAATAAGTTGCCAAATCATCAGTGCTTGGAACTTTATGATGGAAGAGGGTGTGAATTCTGTCAGAGGCGTGTTCTAGCTTATTCAAAAGTGAGATAGTGAGGGTGGTAGAGTAGGTTGGTTTAGTAAGTTAGAAACAATAAATCCAACAGGTACATACTTAGCTTTTAAATTTGGTCTTTGAAAAATGACAAAGCACATGGTCCTTTCAGTAGCAACTTCAAAATATAAGAAAAAAACGGGAAAAAAAGTTTTGCTCTTAAAAAAAGTATATCTATTATTATAATTACATATATAAAGAATGATTTAAATAATAAAAAAGACTTAGAAGAGGACAACTTCCAGTACACTGGCAACTTAACAATGCATATAGTAACTTTGGTAAGGGAAGAGAGGTACAAATAGAAGTTAGGATGACTGTCACAAGATGGTGCTAGACACACTTGTGTACAGTAAATGGAGAGGAAGTCAGACAGGCCGTGATCATAAACCAGGAGGACACGACAGTACACGGGGGGCAGACAGAGACGAAGTCAAGATACAAGCTGAAGGTCAGGGGTCCAGAAGAGTACGTACAGAATACAGGGAGCAGGTGGGGACGTGATCAGGAGGAAGTCTGAGGTCAGTAGCCGGGAAGTCACAATAGAAATAGGGGAGGACAGGCAGAGATGGGTAAACAGTCCACCAGAGTTGAGAGACCAAGACCAGAATACTGAGCACCACGGGAGCAAACAGCACAACTGTGAACAGGAAGTACGACTGGCGGCATCTTGAGCTAACACGCTCCTTAATGAAGCAGACCAATCACTGGAAATGAGAAACATCTGCGAGAGCACCTCCCAGGATCAGCGTGAAACCCAGTGCTGTGAAACAACCAGCAGAGGATTCATCCTGCAAAATGCTCTGCACCATAAGCAAATATACAGTATACCTGCTCTGTATGAGAGCATAGCAGAACAAAACAGAATGTTCTGAACATAGGAATCATGACAGAAGTATCAAGTTTACAAGTAACAGACGCAGTGGTCAAAGAAACCTACATAGTAAATGTATCCATTGTTTGGAAAGTTGGACAGAGTTATTGTTTTAAGCATTATCAAATGTGATTTTCTCCACAGACATTCGGCACAGATGAAGGAAATGTGAGTGCGGTGTGTGCCAGGGTTACCGTCACCTGTATGGATTATTTTGGGTGTTACTTCATATTCACTTTTGAGTGTCTTATTATATTTTGCAGCTAAATTGGGTCAGAAAAGGGAGGAGATTGAGGTCAATGATAATTGTAAATTGTTCAAAAGTAGCTGGGTGTTAATGGCAGGAAGATTTTTTTATTCAGTATGTGGGGGTATCCAAGGAAGGGCACCAAATCTTAACCACTTCACGACCGCTGGCAGTAAAGTTATGTCCTATTTTTACGTGACTTAATGACCAGGGATGTAACTTTACTGCCTAAAATTCATTTGATTGCCATGGCCATAGCAACGGCTTTCAAATGATGTCCCCTGCTGTTTATTACAGCAGGAGGCCTTTGCTTGACCCCAGGGTCGGTGGCATTGCCACCCCCATCGATGATCGTTGTGATTGGCTGTTCAAATCTGAACCGCCAACCACATCGATCGCACTGGTTTCGGCTAAAACAATGCCTCAATCAGTGCGATCCTGTGAGATCCTGCTAAGAGGTGCTGCAGCAGCTGCAGCAGATCATAGCTGGGATCAAACATGGTGCCCCCCACCCCCTGCAGCACTAATTGGAGCGATCGTGCTATGACGCGCAATCGGTCCAATCAGCGTGCAGTGGGACGGTCTGATCTGGAAGTGACCACCCTCCCCAGGCTTATGTTGGCCTGGGGAGCCCTCTCCACAGTATTTCTGCGGCATGCACGGGCTGGTACTTGTAGTACGTTGCTGCCGCCGTCGCTACCGCTGCCCCTGACGCTTTCTGATTGCCACTACTGATCCCCGTGAGTATTGCGCGCTCCTGTGATGGCCCCTGCGCGCTCCCGTGATGGCCCCTATGCGCTCCCGTGGTGCTCTTGCCCCCTACCATGGTGCCCCCCTGCCAATGTGCCCCCCCAATCTGCCCCCAGTGATCTCTATTCTGCTCCCATTCTTCTGCCTCTGCTTCTCCGGTCTCCCCCTCCCCCTCTCCATCTGCTATCCCTCTCCGACGTCTCCTACCTGCTGTCACCGGGTCGTCCGAGATCTTCATTGGTCCAATCACATTTGCCTCCATCGCTGGCTCCTTCCTGGGTCCCCACACATAAGCTGTCCAACTTCCTGCCTGCTGCTCCTGTAATAAGCTGTCCATCTTGCTGCCTTCTATTCCTCCTGCAGTTCCTCTGGTCAGTGATCCTCCTGCTAATCCTCTGGGTACTGTGAGTATAACTTTTTTTTTCCTGTATCCTCTGTCCGTTGTTACACCTCACTCGTCCGTGCGTCCCGCTGAGCGCTGATCAGTGATGCACATAACGTATCTGCATTCGTGGTCAATTTTTGGGGGACTTTTTTTTTTGTCCATATCTTGCATCGTTTTTTTGCACCTCATACGCGTGTGCATCCTGCAGCGGACGAGCGCTGATCAGGGATGCACATAATGGATCAGCATTCGTGCTCGATTTTCGGCGTGACTTTTTTTTTTTTCCATATCCCCGGTCGCTTTTTGTATCTCATCTGTCTGTGTGTCCTGCAGAGGCCGATCAGTGATGCACATCACTGCATGGTGTCTGTGCATTTGAAAAGTCAAATGGAGCTCCTTCTCTTCCAAGCCCTGCAGTGTGCCCAAACAATTGATTCCCACCACATATGAGGTATCTGCGTACTCAGGAGAAATTGCACAATACGTTTTATGATATGTTTTTTCCTGATACCTTTGTAAAAAAAAAATACCTGGTTGAAGCAGTTTGTGGTAAAAAAAAAAAAAAATGTGTTCATGGCTCAACATTATCAACTTCTGTGGAGCCCCTAGGGGCTTAAGGGGCTCACCAGACATACAGATAAATTGTTTGAGGGGTCTAGTTTCCAAAATCGGGTCACTTGTGGGGGAGCTCCATTGTTTAGGCACTTCAGGGGACTCCAAATGCAACATGACATCCGCTAATGATTCCAACCAATTTTGCTGTCAAATGGCGCTACTTCCCTTCTGAGACCTGCCATGTGCCCAAACAATTACTTTCCATCACATATGAGGTATCTGCGTACTTAGGAGAAATTGCACAATACATTTTATGGTGCATTTTTTCCTGATACCCTTGTGAAAAAAAGTTACCTGGTTCAAGTAACAGTTTTGTGGTAAGAAAAAATATATATATTTTAAGGGCTCACTGTTATCAACTTCTGTGAAGCCCCCGGGGGTTCAGAAGGCTCACCAAACATCTAGATACATTTACTGAGGGGTCTAGTTTTCAATATGGGGTCACTTGTGGGGGAGCTCCATTGTTTAGGCACCTCAAGGGGTCTCCAAACCCGACATGGCGTCCGCTAATGAGTCCAGCTAATTTTGCGCTCAAAAATTCAAATGGCACTCCTTCCCTTCAGAGCCCTGCTGTGCGCCCAAGCAATTGATTTTTACCACATATGGGGTATCGTCGTACTCAGGAAAAAATGCACGATCAATTATTTTGGTGCATTTTTTCCTGATACCCTTGTGAAAAAAAAGCTACCTAGTTGAAGCAACAGTTTTGTGGTAAAAAAAAATAATTTTTCTTTTCACGGCTCAACGTTATAAACTTCTGTTAAGCCCCCAGGGATTCAAAGTGCTCACCAAACATCTAGAAAAATTATTTGAGGGCTCTAGTTTCCAAAATGGGGTCACTTGTGGGGGAGCTCCATTGTTTAGGCACCTCAGGCGGTCTTCAAACCTGACATGGCATCCGCTAATGAGTGCAGCTAATTTTGCTTTCAAAAATTTAAATGGCACGCCTTACCTTCTGAGCTCTGCCGTGCGCCAAAACAATTGATTTTTACCACATATGGGGTATCAGCGTAAGCAGGAGAAATTACACAATAAATTGTATGGTGGATTTTCTCTTTTCTCTCTTGTGAAAATGCAAAATGTTATGGCTAAAGTAACATTTTTGTGTTTAAAAGGTAAAATTTTCATTTTTTCCTTCCACATTGCTTTGGTTCCTGTGAAGCACCTGAAGGGTTCATAAACTTCTTGGATGTGGTTTTGAGCTGTATGAGGGGTACAGATTTTAGAATGGGGTCACTTTTGGGTATTTTCTGTCACCTCGGCCTCTCAAAGTCACCTCAAATGGGATGTGCTCCCTAAAAAATTATTTTGTAAATTTTGTTGGAAAAATTAGAAATTGCTGATGAACTTTGACCCCTTCTAACTTCCTAACGAAAAAAAATTTGCTTCAAAAATTGCAATAGTGTACAGTAGACATGTGGGAAATTTTATTTAGCAACTATTTTGTGTGACATAATTCTCGGATTTATGGGCATAAAATTTCAAAGTTTGAAAATTGCAAAATTTTCGCAAAATTTCCGAAATTTTCACAAATAAGCGCAAAAAAATATCGGCCTAAATTTACCACTATCATGAAATACAATTTGTCACAAAAAATAATGTCAGAATCGCCCGGATCCGGTGACGTGTTCAGAGTTATAATCTGTCAAAGTGAGACTGGTCAGAATTGCAAAAAATGTACTGGTCATTAGGGTGTTTTAGGGGCGGGGGGTGAAGGGGTTAATAGAACAGGAAAGAAGGTGTGGTGAGATCGCAGGAGATGAGAGTTAATAAAGTCAGAAACTGAGAGAAGTGTGGAACCTAGTCGCAAAGTGATCCAGGAATCGGTGAGGTCAGTCTTGAGATCAATATAACACTGCCGCTCTTTGAGGAAGCAAGTGAAACACATGTTGAATAGTGGTGTGGTTGGAGCACAGCAACATGAATTTGGGTCAGTATACCATCCTATCTTCAATGTATTCATTTACTTCTATTCCTATGGTTATGCCACTACATTGTCACATTATATTCTGTTTGGAATTTTTTCCTCGTACTTTTTTCTGATCTAGTTTTGTAATGGTTCGCCTTCCCACTCCCATCATTATTACTGTTCTGTTCCGGTCTATATATACTAACATCTTAAGTCATTACTGTAGCAGAAGAAAAAGGTCTTTGTACAATCAGATACATTTACTATGTCAAATTTCATGCTGTTGACAAAATGGTTGATAGGATTAGATTCACATACTACATTTAAATGTTATTTTTTTCTAATTCCTTATTGGAAGGAGTGGGTTCCCCTTCTATTATGGCATGAATTGAGCACGGGTATGTAATATGACATTAATAGAATTACTGGTAACTATTGATTTCTATTTCATACCCTCTAACTCCTTATTGGAAGGAACAGGTTCAATTGTATCGCCCGTGGAGTTTAAACAGCTTCTTTTCTTTAGCTAATACCTTATTGGAAGGAGAGAGTTATGTAAATATTCCTGTTGGACTGGAATAGGTCGTTTTCTAATTTGGATGGAATTGGCTCTATTAAAGGGAATCTGTCAGCAGGTTTTTGCTATGTAAGCTGAGGACAGCATGCTGTAGGGGTTAAAAAACAAAAATCATCTGTCCTTCTCTTATTAGGCTCTATGCTGTTGTTTACTTAAACTAAAGGATTAATCACTTGGAGATCATCATTGCTGTGACTAGGTGGTTCATGCCATGTTGTCCGGCACGTCACCTCCTCTGTGCATTGACAGTGAGGTGTCAATCAATCTCTATTGAGAGCCTGATGTGAGCAGGGGCAGCTCTGCTGCTTTGCTAAATCTAAAAGCTCAGATTATATCAAAAAGGCTGCAGCCAGTAATCCAAGTGATACATTGTTAGATTCCGAGAGTCTTTGCCTACATCATTGTGCTCTCAGTTGAGTTAGCAAAAACCTGCTGACAGATTCCCTTTAACTCCTTAATGACCGCAGGCGGTATAATTACGTCCTAGCAGTCATAGGGTTAATCTGTCGCTGCTGCTGCCGGCAACAGTGGGAGATCGGTGCACATCTCAGCTAATTTACACAGCTGAGATGTGTGCCTGCTAGGCACGAGCGGAATCGTTATCCATCTGTGCCGTTTAACCCCTTAAATGGCGCTGTCACTTATTGACAGCGCCATTATAATCGCGAGCGCAGTAAACGTTTACATACCGCCAATATCGGAAGTCCCATGGCGTGATCACGTGACTTCCAGTGGTTGTCATGGTAGCACAGGGTCATGTGATGACTCCTGTAGCTCACATGACTCACTTACTGTTTCACCCGGCCCAGAGCTGGGTGAGACAGAAAATGAACATATCTCCTGTTCACAGCTGTGTAGCTGTGATCAGCAGATATGGCAGAGCGATCAGACAGCTGATCCATATAGCTCCCTAGGGGATCTAGTAAAATAAAAAAAAAAAGTTAAAAAAAAGTTTTAAAAAATTAAAAAAAAAATAAAAAAAACCTAAAAGTTCAAATCACCCCCCTTTCTCCCCCATTGAAAATAAAAGGGTTAAAGAAATAAAAAATATACACATATTTGTTATCACTGAGTTCAGAAATAATAATAATAATAATTTTATTCACTTATATAGTGCTATTAATTTCACAGCGCTTTACATACATTGGCAATACTGTCCCCATTGGGGCTCACAATCTAGAGTCCCTAACTGTATGTCTTTTGAGTGTGAGAGGAAATCGGAGAACCCGGAAGAAACCCATGCAAACACGGGGAGAACATACAAACTCCTTGCAGATGTTGTCCTTGGTGGGATTTGAACCCAGGACCCCAGCGCTGCAAGACTGCAGTGCTAACCACTGAGTCACCGTGCCGCCCGTGAAATGCCCGATCTATCAAAATATAAAATCAATTAATCTGATCGGTAAACAGCGCAGTGACAAAAAAATTCCAAACGCCAAAATTACGTTTTTTGGTCGCCATAAATTTTGCACTAAATGTAATAACAGGCGATCAAAACGTAGCATCTGCGCAAAAATTGTACCGTTAAAAATGTCAGCTCGAGATGCAAAAAATAAGCCATCACTGAGCCATAGATACCGAAAATTGAGAACGTTATGGGTCAGGGAATATGGCGTAAAACGTGTGCCACTTTGTTTGGACAAATGTCTGATTTTTTTTTTAACCCCTTAGATAAAGGTCAACCTATACATGTTTGGTGTCTACGAACTCGCACAAAATGGAGGCATCACACCCACACATCAGGTTTACCATATAGTGAACATAGTGAATAAAATATCTCAAAAACAATAGTGCTATAATTTTTCCAGATTTTAATTTTTTTATCCGTTTTCCAGTGCACTATATGGTAAAACACATGGTTTCATATAAAAGTACAGCTCATGCCGCAAAAAACATGACCATTTTGACTGAAAAATAAAATAGTTACGTCTCTCGGAAGAAGAATGGCGGAAAAAAAAAAACCCGGAAAGCGCAAAATCGGCCGATCGTGAAGGGGTTAACATTGTTTGAGCAAGGATATGTACTATAACAATGATATAATTACTAGTAACAACGGGTTTCTATTTTACATTCTCTAACTCCTTGTAGGAAGGAACAGGCTCAATTTTAGCCCTCATTAGGTTTAAGCAGCTCCCTTTTTAAATTCCTTATTCGGAGTGGGATCTTTTTATACATTTTTCTTTATCCAATTTTTAGAACTACAATCACGAGGCACAAAATGGGCAGAAATAAAATACAAGCAATAGCACAAAGTGCTTAACAAAGAACAGGATATACATTTCAGTCACAACACAAAATAAATGAAATATCACATCCATGAGAAAAATAAAAACAAGGAAAAGATATAAGTCGAAGAACAAGGGAAATAAAGAGGGGGTGGAACAGGAGGAGGGGGAAGGAGTTTGGGCACATAACTGCACAACTTCAACCTCAGACTTCCCCAATATTGGCCAGATAATCAGCAGAGGATCTAAATTCTAATCAATAAAACCAAGTTCTGTAGAACCGTTCATATGAATTATTGACAGTAGAGGTAATGGAGGACAATTAGCATCACGTCATTCATTTTTGAAAATCAGAGGGAGTCTATCAGAATGGAGTCCTTTTCGAAAGCAAAGGGATGGCATGCTCGTGCAGTAGCAATTCAGTGCCTTAATGTAGAATGTCTATATTTTTAGCAGAAGTTCATAGTGCTGAAAAAAGACAAGAGGTTGAATATAAAATCTGTGATTTTACGTATCACTAGCTGTACTTTTTCCCAAAAAAGAGTGAGTAGCATACAGGACCAAAAAATATGTATCAGATCAAGTTCCTTCCCTTTCTGTAGACTGGCCCATCAACTCACATCACTAATCTAATTACCGTATTTTTCGGATTATAAGACGCACTTTTCCTCACAAAAATTTGTGAGGAAAATGAGATGTGCATCTTAAAATCCGAATATAGCGTACCGGGGGGACTGTCTGTGCGGCGACCGGGTGCGTTCAGCCAACCGGGTGCCTGTGGCTGCGTGCGGGCGGCCGGCTCCCTCTCTGTCCTGGAGGCTGGCTACCTCTGTGTGCGGGTGGTCTGCTGGCTGCACTCTGTGCGGGCGGGTGGCTGTGCGGTGAGTGTCCCAGTGTGTCCGGGGTCCCAGTTCAAATGATGGCGCCGAGAGTCAGCGCATGCGCAGATGGAAATCTTGGAGGAGAGCTCCATCTGCGCATGCGCTGCTCCAGGTGCCATCATTTGAATCGGGACCGCGGACAGACTGAGACACTCACTGCACCGGCCTGCTCCACTACTGACTCGCCGCTGCTGCCGCCACTGCCGCCACTGACCTCCACTGCTGCTTCTGCCACCACTGACTGCCGCCGCTGCTGCTGTTGCCACTGACCGCCGCCGTTGCTGCTGCCGCCACTGCTGCTGCTGCCACTGACCACAGCTGCCTCCACAACCTCTGCCTCTTGTGACCCGCTTCACCACCACTGCTGCCCCCCACCGGTAAGACAACACCGGGGTATAAGACGGATCCCATTTTTATTACCTTGTTTTATCTCTAAATTTGGGGTGCGTCTTATAATCCGGTGCATCTTATAAAACGAAAAATACGGTATTCCTTTTGTGGTTCCTAAATTTTCCTCAGCAGCTGGTCCCTTATATCATCTATTTCTAATTCCTCCATGCACTTAATAGACCTCTGTACCTGTACTTGTACACATAACGCTGCATGACCAGTTCATGCAGCGTTATGTGAATCCCCTAATTATATTGCTGGCCGGACCATACAGTAAAAGCACTTTGTTCCATTCACCTTTTGTGCCTCCCTTATTTCCTCATAGACTGTAAGCTTGTGAGCAGGGCCCTCACTCCTTTTGTAATTGTTGAATTATGTGTTACTTTGTAATATCGTTATTGTCTGCACATGCGCCCTATGAAGTGCAAATTGCTGTTGAATATGTTGGCATTGTAGAAATAAAAAATATTCATTTTTGTTTATTTCTATTTTTATTTATTATTTTGTGTATTTTTAATGTATTTGTATATTTTTGTTTTCAACATAGCTGTGCTGTCATTTGTATATTTTAAAAATAAACATATATTTTCATCTAATTTAAATGAGTTACTTATTGGAATATGGATTTATAGGTATTTTATAGAAGACGTGTAGAGTCTTACGATGTGTAGCTCAAAGGAAGGGAATGTGAGGGAGGGTACTGTGCGGATTACCTGAAAAGTACATTGTGAATAAAAAAGTAAGCCACCGCCCTTGTTTTGTCTGTTTTGGGAATATGTGAAAATTGTAGCCCAGCATGCAAGAGGGCAACAGCGGAGGTGGAGTTTGACTGCAATAAAAGAGGCTTTGATGAGAGCCAGTAGGTTAAAAGAATTTAAAAAGGTGTGAATATAGACGAATGTGTTATACACTTATCGGGAGTTCCAGAGAGCACAGTTAAAGGAAACCTGTCATTTGTCCTAACCTTCCCTAAACTGTCACTATGTCTCTACATTCTAACAAGTTATTATTATTATTATTATTATTATTATTATTGTTCCTTGGTGCTTTACATGTGAGAAGGGGTATACATAATAGGGCAAGTACAATAATCATGAACAATACAAGGCACAGACAGGAACAGGAGGAGAAGACCCCGCCCGCGAGGGCTCACAGTCTACAAAGTTACTCCTTACACCTTAGCAATTGCTCTGTAATTGAAAAATCAAGTTTTGATCTGTTCTTACAATATTCAAATTTGTTAAGACTAGTCCATTGGAGCGTTGATTCTCCTAAAGTAATCTTACGTCTCATTTTTTAACATGATTTGTAAGACTGACGTCACCAACAGCTCATTCCAACGTACGTGTGTTTTGCCTGCCTGAGGATGAGCAAGGAGCCAGGTGAAGACTCTGCAGCCTCTTTAACACACTGCACATGCCCAGGGGGGGTAGGACATTGCGAAAGATTTGCAAATCATGTTCATCATACCCTGGAGGGAGTTCTTACAAGATAGGAGTGAAAATTAGTTTGGAGGAATCAATGCCCTGCTGGACTAGTCCTCACAGAACAACAACAACAACAACAACAACAATCTATATGGCATTAGAAGAAGCTTGTTAGAATGTAGAAATAGGTGCTGTAGAGACATGGTGGCCGTTTAGGGGGCTACGGAACCTATCAGGTCCTTTAAAAAGAGACAAGAAAAGGCATGGAATGTATATTAAGATTTGTAGGGCTGAGGGTTCTTAAATGCGGTGGACAAGACGTTTACTTTAGCAGTTGAAGGTGGATGTGGGTCTGTAGAAATGTCCTCAGCAGCCAGAAGTAGGAGAATAGAGCATCAGCAGATGTTTTGGACATTTGTGAGAGCATCTCATGGTTTGGACAGTGGGAGAATATGGATTTGAATAGTTTAAGAATGGGAATAGGGTGTGTGACGTGTACATGGGAGAGGAGAGGAGAAAGGGACTGATGAGAAAGCACTGAAGGTGTGAATGGGTGGTAAACTTGAAATAAAATGGCAGCTAAGCCTAATATGGAGGCTGTAAACATAGAAGCACAGTCTTGAAGCATATGTAAATTGTAAGCAAGCTTGTGTGAATATCTTGCACACTATCTCCTGCCCCTGTCTAACTCCAGGACATTTTGAGAATCATGGCAATTAGACAAAGATGGCTTCTGCATGGAGATGGTTTCAGTATGGCATGTTGTTTTTTTTACTCAGGAACTGATTTCTATAGGTGAATCCATCCATAAAGTGGAACATTGGTCCATCCATGTGTTATCTATTATGCACATGGAACAAAAAATACACTTGCATGTAAAATTAGCCTAAACCTGTGAAAGAGTTGGGTAATAACGGCAACAAATATCCATAGGTTCCAATTTGATGGATTTCTTGCAAAAATCAGCAACACAGTGCCGAAAAAAATAGCGGTTATACAAACATTATTTACACAAAGGAAAAACTATTAGTGGAGTTTAGGGTATGCTGCAGCTTTTATATATGCAGAAAGACAGTGAACCATGCAGCAAAATCCATATTAGTTAAATGTGGATTATGTCTGCGGCGGGAATATAGTCTCTCGTTATTTCTTCTTTTTAATTAAACAGAAATCTGCATGGCATCGATACAAAAGGCATGGGAGCGTATCATACTATGTGAGATCAGCTTCCAGCAATGTTATGGAGATACCGTAGATAACAATACTTGGGAGGTACCGGAATTAGAACACTTCTGTGACACTTACTAACATCCTTTGTAGGTCCCATTGCACTATTATAGGACACTGTGGCTAGAACTGTGGTTGGGCTCCAGTGGCCGATGTTGCACCCCAGGGCTATGGGGTACTCGGTTCCGGGCCTGGTTTCACTGGGAAGTGTCACGGGTGTAATAGCCGATAGCCGGTGCCCGGTTCTGTGACCCAGGGGGGACGCTTTTAAAAAGGGAGTATTTACAGGGATTATTAATAAAGCTTTTGTTGTGACGCCACTTGCAGGTTGCGGCTATATGGATGGAGCCGCCGCTGCACAGTCTCGCACTGCTGAGGCTGATGTTAATGGCAGCTTGGATGTTGTGGGCCTCCGCAAGTAGGGCCAGGCCCCAGGGTGTAAAGATGGTGTGGATGTTTATGTCCGTTGATAATACTGGGGCGCGGAAAGAAGGTATGCCACACAAGGGACTACAGTGTAACTGGTTCTTTACTCACAGAGATGTTGCTTGCAACCCGATAGAGGCTGGTCCTCAACACTGGTCCTCGTAGTTCCAGTGCCGGTATGGTGACCTGGGGGCTTACTTCCCCTGCACCTCTCTGGTTGGTGGGTCCCCGTGGCTTGGAGCGTCTGGGAGTACCCTCCTGGTAGTCTTTCAGTCTTAGTCCATAGTCCACAGTTTGAACCCTGTGGGGTCGGTTCTCTGTTCCCAGTCCCAGGTTCTCCTGTCACTGCTGTGCCTCGAACTCTACGATCGGTGGGGTCCTGGATGGTCCCCTCACGGTGCAGATTTTATCAGGTCTGCCAGGAGTGTTTTCCTGACCTAGGGCTCTGTACCCCGTCGGTGCTATGGTTCCGAGAGTACTCCACCGTACTCCTTCGGCAACCACACGCCTGAGTCAGACAGGTCACTGCTACACTCTCCCGTCAGTACCGTTATGTCTGTCTCTTTTCACTTCCATTTACTGACTGTCTGACCCCTCCTCCCTGATTGTCATCTAGTGGACTGCATCGGTTCCACCCCTAGGTGGCCATCCATTGGGTCCAACCCTAGCCCATCACCAGTTTTGGGGGGGACAGGGATTGAATGAATGTTTTGGTGTTACCAGCACTGGTCTTCTGGGTCCCTTGGGGTAGGCCCTGTATCTTTGACAGGATGCAGTTCCCTGTAGCTCCTGGTGGCTCAGGGGTGCTACACCCATATTAATAAAAAACTGGAGTGGATACTATAGACGTCAATATGGAGCAGCACATTTTGACAAGTTTGCATAGGGTCAACCCTGGGGCAGTAGCAACATGGTTAGGGGGATTTGATCTATTTTTCTAAATAAAATGTGTAAGAAACCTATGTGCTGAAAACTTGTAAAACTAGTTATGGAGAAGTATCAAGCGAGTGGCGAAAGGTAAGGGAAGAGGGAGATGGTGACCCCTGATCAAACCTACAGCTAGTCCCTAGGGTCCCTCACCACCCCTAGATAGGTTAGGCACCTATTTGCTGAGTCGGATACTTGACTCTAGGTATCCCTAGTGGTGGATCCTAAATACAGAACAGGTGGGATGAGCTCTACATCAATCCCACTAAACTCTAAGGCTATGTGCGCACAGTGCGTTTATCGCGGCGTTTTTGCGCGTTTTTCGCGTGCGTTTTTGGCTTCAAAACTGCATGACTTTGCTTCCCCAGCAAAGTCTATGAGTTTTCAATTTTGCTGTCCGCACACAACTGTTTTTTTAAGCTGCGTTTTTGAGCTTAAAAAAAAAAATGGACATGTCAATTCTTTTCTACGTTTTTCTGCGTTTTCCCCCCATGCAATGCATTGGAAAACCGCAGAGATCAAAAACGCAGCAAAACGCAGCCAAAAACGCACCAAATCGCGGTAAAAACGCATGCGGTTTTTGCCGCGTTTTTTTGACGCACGTGCGTTTTTGTGCGTTTTTAGCGGCCAAAAACGCACAAAAACGCAGCGTCAAAAAAACGCAGTGTGTGAACTTAGCCTAAAGAAGACACAATGAGGACACACGGAGAAAAGTGCATGAACTTCTTATCCACAGGTGACTCAGGCAGTAGTTCAGCAAAGCTTCAGCAATGATACCACAGAGGTGGACCCGTAGAAGCCCATTCAGAGGCGAAACGGCCGTCGTCCGCAGCGAGGGGCTGCATCCAGGTCTCCTCCACCCACCTGCATCGCTCACCTTTAAAATGGAATAAAGATTCACCGGATGAAAAATCACAGTTGTTGCGGTCGTATTCTTCTTCTTTGGTATTATTGGGGCTGACTGTTCCTGTGCCGACCTGCACACTGAACCGGTTTCCAGACTTGACAGCTGGATCGTGTTATCCCAGTGAGGAATGAGCCTATGGTGCGGTATGAGTGCATGTGTAGTGCAGGACTTTGCTCTTTTCTGATGTTTATACCACAGAGGAGTACAAACCACCTGCTTGCAACCAGAGCTAGAATGAACTGAATAATATCACTAGCACCAGTCCAGGGAAGATGGGAGTATTTAAGCACCAAGAGAATACTGATAATCAGCAGATGGGAGGAAGGCGAGCTCCTACTGGGTCCAAAAGGGGAGAGATGAAAATTTTGCAGTAAAGATACCTATAACAATGAATACTAACAGCAGGAACAATAGAAAGGCAGGGAACATTTTGCACAGCCAAAAAGCCACAAACCACATGTGTCACCTGTGACACACCCGTGACTAAACCTATGTGAATGATACGCCTCACATCCCAATTAGATCGCATGTATGGTTCATTCCTACAAGTGTGTCTGCTTCCCTAAAATGTATTCCATGTGCAGTTGATTTTTTACTGAGACTGATGGACTGGAATAGCGGATCAGGATAAAGCATGCCTGATGTTGAATGGAACGGACACAAGGATCTATTGAAAAATGGGTGTGAATAATCTCATTAATTTCCAAAGGTCAGTGTGCTGTTCTTTAAAACAGGCAGCGCACAGACAAGAAATATTGGTGTGTGAATACGTGTTTTAACCTTAAAGATTTAGTATTCAGCAACAATATTATGATGTCATATTTATTGAATTTTATTTGCAAAATGGATAAATACCATTTTGGTTTCTAAATAATAATAATAATAATAATAAAACCTTCAATGACATTTGTACAAGAAATACAAATTGATGCACCTTTTATCTGGTTACATGCACTATCGCCCTCTAGTGGTTGATACTTATATACTAATAGAATTACTCCAAGATTCGCTTTGAAAGATTGCACGATTGGTAACACAAAATCCTGAGTCTTGCCCATACTTTCCTGCCAACAGTACTATTTTTTTTTTTCAGTACCTGATGGAACGCTTCCTATGTATATTCTGAATGTATGACCCTTTCACATGCAGTGGTATGCCGTACAGGTGTGTTATTGCCTCACATCTACTGTAAGAATATGTCCACACGTGCCTTTTTTTTGTGTATTTTCATGCATTTTTCCTTGCTTATTTTAATCATTAAAAGCAAGGAAAAAGCATCCCAGCAAAGTCTTTCAGAATCGTGACTTTGAGAATTCTTTTTTTTTCTTGCAGATTTTGTTGCTGAAAAAAGAAGCAGCATGTAAATTGTTTCTGCGTTTATCTTCTGCGTTTCTATAGTCCTCTGCAATGCTTTATCACTACAGGGGATTATATCGCAGCACTTCGCTTCATACATTTTGCATACAATATGGTGTGTATGCATGTAATATGGTGTGTGAGGCGCTCCGTAGCTCAGTAACCCGGGGTCATCATGGTGGTGACCCAGGGTTACTATGGCAGCGATCGGGTCCCTGTGATCACATTACAGGGACCCAATCGCTAGGGAGAGGTAAGCTATTCCTCTCCCTGACTCCTGAATGTTGCGATCGTACTGATCAGAGCATTCAGGGGGTTAAATTGCCGGGACCAGCACGGGCACTACTCCGGGCAGTGAGAGCCACGTCCCAACTGTAAGATCAGCCAGAGACCCAGCGGCGATCGCGGGGGTACAGCGCCTGAACCACAGCGATCGCTATGACTAAAAAAAAAAGCAGGAAAAACGCAAGTGAATAAACGTGCAAACGCAATATAAAATGAGCGTTTTTTCAGCTGCTTTTGTTCCTGCCAAAACATGCTTTTATTGTGTGTAGAAAAGAAGCACATAATAAAGCAACATGTGTGTTGAGACACGGGGGTCAGAGGGTGCTCTCGTCCGCTGACCCGGCCGCCTTTAGAAAGACAGCACAGCCCAGGGCTCATCCCAACTGAACGCCCGACCTCCTTAACCGTGGGGGGAACACTACTCAGACAACACAGGTTGAGGGAATCACAATATTAAGATTTTATTGGGTCCCTAAACAATTAACGGCATATGGCACATAACCAGCAAAACCACAGAGTGTAACCAGCAATAGTTTCTCACCCTTCCGCTGGCTCACCAGGGATTAGAATGTCCATGCCTCAGAGCTTCCAGGGCTACTTACTCCAAACCAGCAGCACCTCGCTTTCGGCGGGCACCCACCGAGAATGGAATAACACCAGATTTAGGAATCTGGCTGAGGGCCGCAAAGCCTGTAGTCAGGTGACGAGATTGTCCCAAGCTGGACTCCTTCCTTAGGTAGTCCTTGATATCTCAGCCGAATCCTTGCATTTGATGCTGAAGTCCATGTAGTATTATAATGCAGGTTCGGTTATGGCTTGCTAATCGGATGCGCAGATCCTAGATTGGTATCATGTAGCAAGTGTCTTGCCGGGCAATGGACCGTCCTCCTTCTTATACCCCTGAGCTCTCCATTCAAACCATTGGGGTCTTCACGATTGGTGGATAAGACTGGGCTCTTATTGGCTAGATTTCAAGCCGTATACAAAATATCAATAGTAGTAATGGTCTCTGGCAGAGACAAGGGAGAGACAGCTAAGTTACATCACATCTAGCAAAACACATAGTAATACAATGGGAGGTTCGCATAATTGATTTGTCTGGGTATCTGACCTTCACTGGCCAAGGCAATTACATGAGTCAACAAGCACTACTAACGGCTTATCCCCTGTTTATAAACAAACTATCATCATGTCTGGCTGAATTTTAAGAAACTTAACCCATGCCAGGCACTGACAGAGTCTATGTCGTCACAATGTGCACATAGCTTAATTGTTGAATTATGTGTTACTCTGTAATGTCTTTATTGTCTGTACATGTCACCGATTTATTGTAAAGTGGCAAGTGTTAATTATTGGTGCTATATAAATAACAAAACAACAATAATAATAATTATTATTATTATAATGACTAATATATATATAAAAAAAAACTAACCCGCACATTCTACACGTATCAACAGGTGCTTGCTGAAAACACAGTCTAACTACAAAACATATACAGCTGCACATTAAAATTAAATTATTTAAAATTATCAATGGCATCACCTTATTTAGAAATGCACACTTCACTATGCCTTTTCATATAGGTTAAATAAAGTTATGGCATTGCACACTACACAAATGTATGCCAAAAAGACAGACGGTGAAACACATGCGATTGACATGCACGAGTGCAATGTGAGAAAATCTCGCATTGCACTCGAACCAATGTTAATCAATGAGGCAGCTCCGAGCTGCTATTTTCTCCTCAGCTCAAATCGGACTGAGGAAAAAATCGCAGCATCCTGCGATTTGTAGAGTTTCTCGTGTGAGACTCGACAATGCAAGTCTATGGGTGTGAGAAAAAAAATGGATTGCACACTGACAGCACACCACACTGATGAAAAGTGAGAAGAAATCGTCCTACTTTCCGGCATGAGAATCAGACCGATTTTTCAATCGGAAATGTGATGCCGGCCTAAGGCTATGTGTCCACGGTAGAATGTTGCTGCGGATTTTTCTGCATGAAAATCCGCGGCTTTCCCGCAAAATCCGCACCTTTTCAAAGGTGCGGATTTGCCGCGGATTTTGATGCAGATTTTTTTTTTCCCCAATTCTGAAGCCAAAATCCGGATCAAAATCCGCAACAATAATTGACATGTTGCAGATTTTTCCGGATCAAAATCCGCACCAAATCCGCCGCGGAAATATCCGCAGCATGGGCACAGCATTTCCAAAAAGCCATAGAAATGGCTGGGAAGTGCCGCTGCTGCAGATTTTCGGGAAATCCGCGGCTTTTCCGCAAGAAATCCGCTGCAAAATTCGCGCATTTTCCGCAGCGTGGGCACATAGCCTTAGAGGTAGGAGAGGGTTGCCTTGTGTGCAATGACATTTTTTGAACTCCTCGTCTTACAATTTATACAAAGTAATTTTCTTAAGCTGGTTTCACATCCTAACTCCTAACCTCATAACCAGCAGAACAAGTAATCAGATCAGCTGACTCCAGTGTCGGCCGACTACTTGTTCTGTGTCCCACTGCATCCATCGCAGCGTGTGCGGGCTGTGAGGTCAGGAGTTCAGCTGAGTTCAGATCAGCGGACTCCAGTGCCGGCCGAACTCAGCTGACCTCACAGCCCGCACACGCTGCGATTGATGCAGGGGGACACAGAACAAGTAATCAGCCGGCACTGGAGTCAGCTGATCGGATTACTTGTTCTGCTGGCTGTGTGGTCAGGAGTAGGGATGAGAGTGTGGCACCCCAGGACCTGGTCGCCACAACAGCATTGCCCCTCCAAAGGGTTGATGCTGAGCCTGGAGGTAATTGGGGGGTCTATTGGCCAGTAAGTTTAACATCCAACGCAGTTCTCCCTCAGGCCAGCAGGGGGAGCTCTGAACCTGGAGTTCCAGGGAGCATTCCTTAAGTCTGACCTGAGGGAGGAGTTAGTGTTCAGGCTGTAGGAGAAAGCAGAGAGTGCAGACGCCGAGTGTGCTGTCCTGTGGAACTGGGGCCTAGAGCTGGAGCAGCTTGGCCCAGTGAAGCAGGGGGAGCAGAGAGGCACAGAAGAGACTCGGACATCGGAGTCTGTGGCCACCAGGGCCTAAAATACTCCCTGGTAGCCGAATCCGAAGGGCAGGAGAGCTGCAAGCACCTGGCCCATAAACAGCCCGAAGGTACAGCTGCATCATCAGGGCCCGGTGTGGACTCCAGCAGAGAAGCACCAGAGAGGGCCTGCGCGGCCTACCACAGAGGGAAAGGGACGTACCACCGGTCCCAGCAGCAAGAGGGCCATTGCTAAATTCAGAGAGCAGGATCCTATCACAGTAAGGAAAAGAACAGGAGTAGGCCTCATACTCATCTGGCCAAACGACATCTCAGTTACTTCCAGGCCGGCCGGAGCCCTCTACCACCTGTAACGGTCTCCCAGGACTAACCGTTTGTGAAGTAAAAGAGGAGACGGTAAAGAGACTGTTGTTTGTGCCTGGTTCTTTCATTGCCTGTCGGCCCTGCACCGTGTTATCCACACAACACCATAGACTCTCACGAGCACCAACAGTGTCCCCGGGGCACCGCTGCACCTGTGGGGAGAAGTACCACCATTGCTGCCATATCATCACCCCGGAGGCCTCACACAGCAGCGGCGGCTTAATAGCCGCATACCACAGGTGGCGTCACGAACACAAACCCCAAGTCACCAGCCATATTTAACTGACACCCACCAGGGCCACGGAGTCAGGCCCCGCCACCACTGACTACCCCCGGACTAGTCCGGCCCGGCACCGGGTGTCCAATAGCCCTGGGGTGGGCGAGTCAAGTGAGCGAAGTAGGGATGATGAGGGGTAAAAAAAAAATGATGTGGGCTTTGCCATATTTTTGTATGCTAGTCAAGTACAGCAGACAGGTACGGGCTGCACCCAACCCCCAGATGCCTATTTGTACTCGGCTGGGAACCAAAAATATAGGGAAGCCCTTTTTTTAATTATTTCATGAATTTCATAAAATAATTAAAAAAAAATGATGTGGGCTTCGCTCAATTTTTGTGTCCCGCCATGTACAAATAGGCAGCTGAGGATTGGAATCTTCAGCGCAGGGTGGCCCAAGCTTTATAGCCCCACCCGCCACGCATTGCAGTCCACAGCCGCCTGTTGTGAATGTCATTTATGCTTTTGCTGCTGTGAGGCTCCCTCTTGTGGCCAGGAATGGTTTGGACAGAGACCAAGTTTAAACCCTGGTCTGCTGGCAGGCTATGCCGGATGTCAGTTGTTTCTTTGTTCACCAGCCTGCTTCATCCTGCTCCAGACCACTTCTACCTCAGATAAGTGCTTGGCTCTTTATTTGTTGTTTGGTTCTTTTTGCTCTTATCTGGGTTTGTCATTTGCTGTGGTTATTGTCAGTTTATTTGCATGCAGGAATCTTCCCTCTCAGTTGCTTAGCTGGGAAGCTCCCTGCTGCTATGTTTGGAGTATTGCTCTTATAAGTCCATGTGTTTGTTGCTTCTTGAATTTGTAATGGTTCCTGCTTTCTGTTCATTGGTATGACAAGAACGCCTGGTAGAGGACGGAGTTCAGATCTAGCGATCTGAGGACTTTTTGTACTATCAGGTTTTTGGATTTGTGTAGGGTTTTTCTCTGGCCACCATCAGTCCCTTTCTTATCCTGTCCTATTTAGTCAGTAGGGCCTCACCTTTTGCTAATCCTATCATCTATCTGTGTATTGTGTTTTCCTATATCACCGCAGTCTTTGAATGTAGGGAGCTTGCTATTCTTTATCTATTTTCTGAGGCAGAGAGTTATTCATCTTTCCTTCCTTTAAGATAGCTAGTTCTCTGGCTGGGTTCGCGGTGCACAGGATATTAGTTCACCCTTCGGCTACTTCTAGTGTTGATGGTTAGTAAGGGGATGGCGGCCAGATTAGTTGCCAATGCTCTTGTCACCTTTTACCAATGATTTATGGTGGTCTTCCATGGTTCCAGATCATAACAGCCGCCCCAGAAAATGGCGCTTTCATAGAAGTGCCATCTTCTGGTGCTGTATCCAACTTTTCCAGCGGCCATGGTGCAGGGTGGTATGCTGAGTAATAAGGGGTTAATGCCAGCTTTGTTTTACCAGCTGGTATAAAGCCTGAGATTCTTAATATCAGGCCAAGTTTGACCCGGCCATTAAGAATCTCCAAAGGGTTAAAAAAAAAAAAAGACATCACACAGAGAAAAAATACTTTATTAGAAATAAATACACAGACACTTGGGGACTGCATCTATATTACTCCCTCTCACCCCTCCACGATCTTGGGAGAGGGAGAGGGAGAGGGAGAGGGAGAGGGAGGGAGGGGGAGAGGGAGAGGGGAGAGAGGGAGAGAGATTTTTTCACTGACCATGCCAGGCTGCTTTCTGGGCATGCTCAGTACAGAAAACAGGATGCTGTCTATCAGGATACGTCAACTTCCGTTACAGCAGGATCCGGCGCCCATTAAAATACATTGCAGCTGCCGCCGCAATCTAACGGGTTGCCTAAGGACAAAAACGCTGCAAGTAGCGTTTTTCAAAAAAGGTAAAATACGCAAAGCAACGGATCCAGTGTGTGCCTCATGCAACCGCTTGTGACCGCATATTGCCGCAATTCCATTGCAAATGCATTGAAATGACAACGCATCTGTAAAGGATCTGGCTTTGCGGCAAAAAATCCATTCGTGCCACAGTTAAAAAAAAAATGCTGATGTGAAACCAGCCTTACAGTGGTGGTAATAACAGATATTCCATAGAGTAATATCAAAAGCCTCAAATTGGGCTTTTGACAGAGAAGTCAATTTGATGGCCAATACCTAAAGGTTAGCGCTCTCCTCTAAAATATCATCACCCATGTGTAAGGGAACACAACACCTTAATATCTCCCAGTGAGAAGAAACCCTACCACAAGTTACCTTCCAACTGTATGAAATCTCACATGGTCAAGTTTTTTGTAAACTTTGCAAAGTCACTTTAATGGAATGTGTCTTTTTTTTTTCTATGAAACTGGCACTATGCTTTTGTAGGTAATTAACTCCTTCACCACCCAGCGATTTTCCGTATTAGTTTTTTTCTCCCCTTCTTCCAAGAGCCATAACTTTTTTATTTTTCCATCAATATAGCTATATTAGGTCTTGTTTTTTGTGGGACGAGTTGTACTTTTGAAAAAAAAAACTTTAGTCTATATAGTGTACTGGAAAATGGGAAAAAGATTCTAAGTGCAGTGAAATTGCAAAAAAAAGTGCAATTCCACAATTATTATATTTTTATTTTTATTTATTTATTTACTTTTTATGTTCATTATACAGTATATCACAAAACTGAATACACCGCTCACTTTTTTGAAAATTTGTTATATCTTTTTATGGGACAACACTGAAGATATGACACTGATACAATGTAAAGCAGTGTACAGCTTGTATAACAGTACAAATTTGGTGTGCACTGTAAATAACTCAATACACAGCTATTAATGTGTAAAGCAGTGGGAACAAAAGTGAGTACACCCCTAAGTGAAAATTGATAAATTGTGCCGAACTAGCCATTTTCCTTCCCCAGTGTCAAGTGATTCATTGGTGCTATATGGTCTCAGGTGTGAATGGGTAGCAGGTGGGGTAAATTTGGTGTTATCGCTCACACACTCTCTCATACTGGTTAATGGAAGCAGGGCCAGCCTTAGCCTGAATGGCGCCCTGTGCAAACTGCCCTTTGGTGCCCCCCCCCCCCCCTTTATGATTCTTGTACCCAGTTTCCAGGAAACAAATGAGGATCAGAGGCCATTTTTTTATATATCCTAAGAAAATTGATCTCTTCAAATGTACAATAAACTCCTCCATATTTGTGCTGGAGAATCTGCTTCTCAAATCCACATTAATTCCACCACATCACACAGAGACACAGAGACTGATATAGAGACAGAGAAAGAGACAGAGAGACTGATATAGAGACAGAGACACACAGAGACAGAGACACAGAGAGACTGATATAGAGACAGAGACACACAGACTGATACAGAGATACACAGACACACACAGGGACACAGTCTGATACAGAGACACACAGAAACACAGAGACAGAAACAGAGACACAAAGAGACACACACACAGAGGCTGATGCAGGGACACACAGGCACAGAGACACACAGACTGACAAAGAGACACACAGAGACAGAGGCACACAAACAGAGACACACAGAGACACACAGAGACAGAGATACAGAGACACAGTCACAAACAAACATAGAATCACAGAGACTGATATAGAGACAGAGACAAAGAGAGAGAGACACAGACACACACAGACACACAGAGATTGATACAGAGACTTAAGCTGGTGTCACACTAAACGACAGCGACAACGACGTCGCTGTTACGTCACCATTTTCGGTGACGTAACAGCGACCTTGTAAGTCGCTGTTATGATCGCTGCTTAGCTGTCAAACACAGCAGAAGCAGCGATCATAAGGTCGCTGTGCTACATGTTCAGAGAGCAGGGAGCCGCGCTTAGCGCTGGCTCCTTGCTCTCCTGCAGCACACATCGGGTTAATTAACCCGATGTGTGCTGCAGCTACATGTCACAGTTCAGAGAGCAGGGAGCCGCGCTTAGCGCTGGCTCCTTGCTCTCCTGCAGCACACATCGGGTTAATTAACCCGATGTGTGCTGCAGCTACATGTCACAGTTCAGAGAGCAGGGAGCCGCGCTTAGCGCTGGCTCCTTGCTCTCCTGCAGCACACATCGGGTTAATTAACCCGATGTGTGCTGCAGCTACATGTCACAGTTCAGAGAGCAGGGAGCCGCGCTTAGCGCTGGCTCCTTGCTCTCCTGCAGCACACATCGGGTTAATTAACCCGATGTGTGCTGCAGCTACATGTCACAGTTCAGAGAGCAGGGAGCCGCGCTTAGCGCTGGCTCCTTGCTCTCCTGCAGCACACATCGGGTTAATTAACCCGATGTGTGCTGCAGCCACATGTCACAGTGCAGGAGCCGGCACTGGCAGCAAGAGCGGAGGCTGGTAACCAGCGTAAACATCGGGTAACCAGGGAAAGGTCTTCCCTTGGTTACCCGATGTTTACGCTGGTTACAGCTTACCGCAGCTGCCAGTGCCGGCTCCTGATCGCTTCATTTCGTCGCTCTCTCGCTGTCACACACAGCGATGTGTGTGTCACAGCGGGAGAGTGACGACCAAAAAATGAAGCTGGACATTCAGCAACGACCGGCGACCTCACAGCAGGGGCCAGGTCGTTGCTGGATGTCACACACAGCGACAGCGACGGGACGTCGCTGCAACGTCACAGAAAATGGTGACGTAGCAGCGACGTCGTTGTCGTCGTCGTTATGTGTGACACCAGCTTAATACAGAGACTGATACAGAGACTGATACAGAGACTGATACAGAGACACACACACAGAGACTGATACAGAGACACACAAAGACAAACACAGATAGACTGATACAGAGACTGATACAGAGACACACAGACAGACACACAAAGACTGATACAGAGACACAGAGGCACAGAGAAAGACGGAGACACAGAGATAGAGACACAGACATAGACAGAGACACACACAGAGGCACACATACAGAAACACAGACACATACACAGAGACAAATTCACACACAGAGACAGACAGACACAGAGACAGACAGACACAGAGACAAAGACACACAGAGACAGACACACACAGAGACCCACAGAGACACACAAAGACACACGCAGAGACAGACTAATACAGAGACTGATACAGAGACACACAGACAGACACACAAAGACTGATACAGAGACATAGAGGCACAGAGAAAGAGACGGAGACACAGAGATAGAGACACAGACAGACAGACACACACACAGACACACAGAGGCACACATACAGAAACACAGACACATACACAGAGACAAATTCACACACAGAGACAGACAGACACAGAGGCAGAGACACACAGAGACAGACACACAGAGACCCACAAAGACCGAGACACACAGAGACACAAAGACAGACACAGAGACACAGACAGAGATACACAGAGACAGAGACACACAGAGACTGATATAGAGACAGAGACACACAGAGACAGAGATACACAGAGACAGAGACACAGAGAGACTGATATAGAGACAGACACAGATACAGAGATACAGAGACACACAGACTGATACAGAGACACACAGGGACACAGGGACACAGTCTGATACAGAGACACACAGAAACACAGAGACAGAAACAGAGACACAAAGAGACACACACACAGAGGCTGATGCAGAGACACACACAGGGACAGAGACACACAGACTGAGAAAGAGACACACAGAGACAGATGCACACAGAAACAGAGACACACAGAGACAGAGATACAGAGACACAGGCACACACAAACATAGAATCACAGAGACTGATATAGAGACAGAGACAAAGAGAGAGAGACACAGACACACAGAGACTGATACAGAGACTGACACAGAGACACACACAGAAACAGACACACAGAGACTGATATAGAGAGACACACAAAGACAGACTAATACAGAGACTGATACAGAGACACACAGACACACAAAGACTGATACAGACACACAGAGGCACAGAGAAAGACTGAGACACCGAGATAGAAACACAGACATAGACAGAGACACACACAGAGACACACAGAGGCACACATGCAGAAACACAGAGACAGAAACAGAGACACAAAGAGACACACAGAGACTGATGCAGAGACACACACAGGGACAGAGACACACAGACTGACAAAGAGACATACAGAGACACACAGACAGAGACAGAGCTACAGAGACACAGGCACACACAAACATAGAATCACAGAGACTGATATAGAGACAGAGACAAAGAGAGAGAGACACAGAGACACACACAGACACACAGAGACTAATTCAGAGACACAGAAACATAGACACACAAAGACTGATACAGCGACACAGAGGCACAGAGAAAGAGACGGAGACACAGAGATAGAGACACAGACATAGACAGAGACACACATAGAGACACACAGAGGCACATATACAGAAATACAGACACATATACAGATACAAATTCACACACAGAGACAGACACAGAGGCAGAGACACACAGAGACAGGCACACACAGAGACCCACAAAGACAGAGACACGCAGAGACACATAGAGACACAAAGACAGAGACACAGACAGAGATACACAGACACAGAGACACACAGACACAGAGATACACACAAACACAAGCATTGACACACAGAGACAGAAACACACACAGAGAGAGGGAGACAGACAGACAGAGAGGGACACAGAGAGTGGGAGAGAGGAAGAGGGAGAGAGACAGTTACACTACAACTATATGCAAATACCTGCAGGAGCCCCCCCACAGCCTCCTATGCACAGCAGGAGCCCCCACACAGCCTCCTATGCACAGCAGGAGCCCCCACACAGTCTCCTATGCACAGCATGAGCCCCCACAGAGCCACCTATGCACAGCATGAGCCCCCACAGAGCCACCTATGCACAGCAGGAGCCCCCACAGAGCCACCTATGCACAGCAGGAGCCCCCACAGAGCCACCTATGCACAGTAGGAGCCCCCACACAGCCACCTATGCACAGCAGGAGCCCCCACACATCTTATTACACAGAGAAGAGCCCTCACACATCCTCCTATACACAGCAGGAGCCCCCACACAGCCTCCTATGCACAACAGGAGCCCTCACACAGCCTCCTATGCACAACAGGAGCCCTCACACAGCCTCCTATGCACAACAGGAGCCCTCACACAGCCTCCTATGCACAACAGGAGCCCTCGCACAGCCTCCTATGCACAACAGGAGCCCTCACACAGCCTCCTATATACAGCAGGATACTTCACACAGGCTCCCATACACAGCAGGGGCCCCCACATAGCCTCTTATATACAACAGGAGCCCCCACAGATCCCAAATAGACATAAAAAAAATTATACTCACCTAATCCCGATTCCCAGCACCGCAGCCTCCGTCTTCTCTTCTATGGTGGCCTGCAGAGGCAGCGCGATGCAATGATGTCACTGCACTGCCCTTGTGGATATACGGTCTCCTAAGACACAGGCCTGCAGCGGTCTGTGGCTTAGGAGACGGGCAGTGATAGAGCATGGAGCTCTGTGCTCTATTACAGGATTGAACTGTATCGGGGTGACGCCGACATAGTTCATTGCAGTGGTTGCAGAAGATTCGGGGCTCCGGCCAATAAGTTCTGGGCCGGAGCTCCGGATCTTTGATGCCAGTGGTGTCTGTGTGCCAGACCGACGCTGTATAGATGATAAATAGACAAATAGATATCAGACAGACAGATCCATAGATAATAGAGAGATAGATAGAGAAATAGATAGATACAGTACTGACCAAAAGTTTGGACACACCTTCTCATTCAAAGCGTTTTCTTTTTTTTCATGACTCTAAAAATTGTAGATTTACATTGAAGACATCAAAACTATGAATTAAAACATGTGGAATGAAATACTTTAAAAAAGTGTGAAACAACTGAAAATATGTCTTATATTCTAGGTTCTTCAAAGTAGCCACCTTTTGCTTTGATTACTGCTTTGCACACTCTTGATGAGCTTCAAGAAGTAGTCACCGGAAATGGTCTTCCAAAAGTCTTGAAGGAGTTCCCAGAGATGCTTAGCACTTGTTCGCCCTTTTGCCTTCACTCTGTGGTCCAGCTCACCCCAAACCATCTCGATTGGGTTCAGGTCTGGTGACTGTGGAGGCCAGGTCAGCTGGCGTAGCACCCGATCACTCATCTTCTTAGTCAAATAGCACTTACACAGCCTGGAGGTGTGTTTGGGGTCATTGTCCTGTTGAAAAATAAATGATGGTCCAACTAAACGGAAACCGGATGGAATAGCATGCTGCTGCAAGATGCTGTGGTAGCCATGCTGGTTTAGTATGCCTTCAATTTTGAATAAATCCCCAACAGTGTCACTAGCAAAGCACCCCCACACCATCACATCTCCTTCTCCATGCTTCACGGTGGGAACCAGCCATGTAGAGTCCATCCATTCACCTTTTCTACAAAGACACGTTGGTTGGATCCAAAGATCTCAAATTTGGACTCATTAGACCAAAGCACAGATTTCCACTTGTCTAATGACCATTTCTTGTATTCTTTAGCCCAAACAAGTCTCTTCTGCTTGTTACCTGTCCTTAGCAGTGGTTTCCTAGCAGCTATTTTACCATGAAGGCCTGCTGCACAAAGTCTCCTCTTAATAGTTATTCTAGAGATGAGAAGGTGTGTCAAAACTTTTGGTCTGTACTGTAGATAGAGGGATAGATAGATAATAGAAAGATAGATAGATAGATAGATAGAGGGGATATATGATAGACAGAGAGATATATGATAGATAGATAGACAGATAATAGATAGACATACAGATAATAGATAAACAGACAGAAAGATATTGCACAGTATACAGGACACACACATGTTATACATAACACATTCAGACAGCACATAATACATTACAGATGACACACCATGTTATACTCACATACAGTCACTTCCTGGGCTCCAGGATTTCAATGTAGCTTTGGTAACAGCATCTCCGGCAGTGCTGCCACCCCTCCCCCTCTCTCTGGTAAATATGGGAGGAGAGAGGACACAGAGCCAAGAGCAGGTGAGGGCGCCGCTTGCTGGACGCTGTGCAGGGACCAGACAGTAGCAGAGCAGAGAGGAGGGGAGGGGGCGCTCCCTGCTGTACACTGTGCAGAGTGGGAGGAGACCGGACACAGAGGAGGGGGGAGGGGTGCTCCCTGCTGGAGCCTGTGCACCGGAGCAGCAAAATGACAGTAAACAGCGGCTCCCTGGGCACCCCCCTCTGCTGTCTGCCTGCCTGCGCCCTGTGCGACCGCACCACTCGCACATAGGTAAAGCCGGCTATTACTGGAAGCCCAACATGGCACCTTATAACAAAAAATTATCAGAGGATCTGAGAAAAAAAACTGTTATTCTACATAAAGATGGCCTAGGTTATAAAAAAAAGATTGTCAACACCCTGAAACTGAGCTGCAGCCAAGACCGTACAGCAGTTTAACAAGTCAGGTTTCACTCAGAACAATCCTCACCATCGTTGACCAAAGAAACTGAGTGCACATGCCCAGTCTTGTATCCAAAGGTTGTCTTTGCAAAATAGACATATGAGTGCTGCCAGTATTACTGCAGAGGTTAAAGGGGAGGGCGGTCTGCCTGTCAGTGCTCAGACCATACACTGCACACTATCAAATTGATCTGCATGGCTGTCGTCTCTGAATGAAGCCTCTTCTAAAGATGATGCACAAGAAAGCCCTCAAACAGTTCGCTGAAGACAAGCAGACTAAGGACATGGATTACTGGAACCATGTCCTGTGGTTTGATGAAACCAAAATAAATTTATTTGGTTCATATGGTGTCAATCATGTGTGGTGGCAAACAGGTGAGGAATACAAAGACAAGTGTGTCTTATGTACAGTCAAGTACAGTGGTGAGAGTGTCAGGGTCTGGAGCTGCATGAGTGCTACCGGCTGTGGGGAGCTACAGTTCATTGAGGGAACCATGAATGTAAGCATGTACTGTGACATATTGAAGCAAAGCATGATCCCCTCACTTTGAAAACTGGGCCACAGTTCTAATATTATAACAATCCCACACTGCCTTGCTAAAGTAAGAGTGCTGAACTAGCCAAGCATATCTCCGAACCTAAGCTCTATTGAGTATCTGTTGGGCATCCACAATCGGAAGGTGGAGAAGTGCAAGGTCTCTAATATCCACCAGCTCCGTGGGGTCATGGAAGAAACTGCTGTGAAGCTTTACTGAACTCCATGCCCAAGAAAGTTAAGGCTGTGCTTGAAAATAATGGTGGCCACACAAAATATTGACACTTTGGGCACAATTTGGCCATTTTCATTTAGGGTTGTACTCACTTTTTTTCTAGCGGTTTAGACATTAATGGCTGTGTCTTGAGTTATTTAGGAGGACATACCAGATTTACACTGTTATACAAGCTGTACACTGACTACTGTACATTGTATCAAAGTGTCATATCTTCAGTGTTGTCCCATAAAATGATATAATACAGAATTTACATTTATGAAATGTGAGGGGTGTACTCATTTTTGTTATATATTGTATGGTAAAACTGACCTGTATGAGTTTGTAGATGCCAAACATGTATAGTTTTTTTTATTTAATTGGTAAAAAAAACCCTGAAATTTGTAAAAAAAAAAAAATAATAGTGCTTTTGTCGCCATTTTTCCTAGACCCATATCATTCTCATTTTTTTGGATCTGGGGCTTATTTTTGCTCCCTGACTGATATTTTACAAATACAATTTGTGTGCAGATGCGATGCTTTGATCGCCTCTTATTGCATTTTATTGCATTGTTGCAGCGGCCAAAAAGTGTAATTCTGGAGTTTTGAATTTAATTTTTGTTACTCTGTTTTTTAAACAATTGTACCTGCTGATTCCAGGTCTTTCTGTAGCTCTCCACAGGTGATCCTCGACTCTTGGACAGCTCTTCTGATAATTCTTTTCACTCCTCTATTTGAAATCTTCTGAGGAGCACTGCCCCCAACAGTGTTCACTAAAACCTTGAGTAGTTTAGAATTTTTTTCTGTAACCAGTGCCATTAGTATGATTTATAACAATAAAGTTATGACACTTTTGAGACAGATCACTGGTTTTACCTATCATGAGATGTATCTTCTGTGGCACGTTAGTAATGAGACACCTTTTTATAGGCCATCAGTTGAGCCAGCTGATATTATTTTTCAGTAAGTGGCAGGATTGCTTTCTAATTACTGATTTCATCTGATATCATGACTTTCCATGGCTTTTTGCACTTCTTTGTCCATGTGTTCAATACTTTTTGTCTGTGTCAGTTCCATTATATATAACTTAATTTACGGACATCTACGGTATTATTTTTTTGCCTGTGTGGATTGGATGGGTTGTTACCGACATTTGGTGAGAAATTCATGTCAATAGCCCCTTTAGAAATATATTTACTTAGAAATAGCAGACGTGTTCAATATATATTTCACCTGCTGTATGAAATAAAAATTAAAACATCAGGTACTCTATAAGAGCAGCCATTTTTTTCCGAAACCAAGGCTTGTGTGTCACAGAAACTGTGCTTCCTGTGAGACAGGTAAGCCAACATTTTTAATGTAAAGCACTATTCGGCCCTGTGGACTAGAAAAAGGATTTTTCTCAAGAAATTTCGAGAGTCTGATGAAAGATTAGTGCACTTGCATTAAAAAAAAGCACCAATAATGCACCGGAAAACACATGCGTTTTTACCGCGTTTTTGATGCGTTTTTTCCGCGGGTTGTTCCCTGCATTTTTTTTACCATTATCCATGGCAAAAAACGCAGGTACCTGCAGAAAAGAAGTGACATGCACATTCTTTTTCTCAAGAAATTCGGCAGAATGAATGTTCTTCGGAAAAAAAAAGAAGTGCGCATAGCTATTTTTTTTTTCCATAGGTTTGGCTGGGGACTGTCTTCAGAAATGTTGCAACCATTGTCTCAAGAAATTTGTGCAGCAAAAACGCAAAAAAAATGAGGGTAAAAATGCAGTGTGCGCACAGGGACTGATTTTTTTTTATCAGTGCTGGATTGGAACTTTAAATTGAAGGTCCCTGCCCCTGGTTTTATACTTAACCTTTCTTTGGATTTTCATGCTTTTACTTATGATGCTCGGGTCCTGTGGCACCAGCTTGTGACTGTACCTTTTGATTGGCGGCCAAAAGTCAGAGATTATGTCACAAGCTCCCAATGCATCTCTATGAGTCTCAGAACGAGGCTCTCATAGAGATGCAATGATTTGTGACCTCTGGCACTCTCCATGAAACACTAGAGCTGCTGATAGGTCATAAATCGTCAGCGACCGACATGTACAGCGGCGATAGAAGATGAAGCCGCCGGAAGGTGATGATAAGACAAGGGGCAGGGGACTAAGATTTAAAGCACCATTCCAGCAATGTAATAACAAAAAAACAAACTAAAAAAATGTTGGCATGGTGCTTTAAATCCAAAAGAAAAATCTTCATAAGGCCCTTTTCACACGTCAGTGAAAAACACAGACGTTCTTCACTGACGTGTAAAACACGCACATGTCCCTCACGTGGGTTGTCTAAGTGCAATCCGGGCTCCGTTCTCCGTGGTCCGTGATTGCACTTAGAGATTAACTCACCTGTGCCCGCTCCCGCTCTCCATGGTGCTGAACGCTCCCGCGGTGCAGCATCCGGCCGGCGCTGACCTCCGCAGCAGCTGCTTCCGGGTCGGCTGTGATGTGCATTCATGAATATGCACGACATTAATGAGCCGGCTCAGAAGCAGCAGGCAGCACGGGCTGCACAGAGCGCCGCTGGAGCCGGGTGAGTAAATATGATTTTTATTTTATATGCACGTTTTTTTCTGGTATGTGTTTCACGGATCAGACCACTGCGTGGTTCGTGGGACATCAGTGATGCCAGAAAAAATGGACATGTCTCCGTGCGGCAATCACGGACACGCGGGTACGCCGCACGGAGACACGTTCAGTGAAAAATCACTGATGTGTGAGCAGACCCATTGATTATAATGGGTCTGTGTATGTCAGTGATCCTGGTACGTAGAAAAAAAAGCACAAACGTACCAGAATCACTGACGTGTGAAACAGGCCTAAGGCTATGTGCCCACGTTGCGTCAAGGTAGTTGCAGTTCAAAAAGCATCCTCTGGCAGAAAGGGCAATGCTTTTGGCTTTAAAAATGCATGTAAAACGCAAAGAAAGTAGCCTATACGCACCTTGCGGTTTTCATGAGTTTTTAGTGCTTTTCCGGTGCTTTTAGAAACGCAGCAGTTTTGTATTAAATTGAATGGATGGGGAAACGCAGCCAAAATGGCAAAAACAATGGACATGTTGCTTCTTTAAACGCTGAGGTTTTGCCCAAATTTATGCAAATTAAACGCAGCGTTTTGAACAACAAAGTGCGCACAAGAAAGCTCAATGTCCCATTGACTTTGCTTGAAAAGCATATGTCGCGGGCGGAGGAGGGGACGCTGCGCTCACCCACTGCTCGGGTCCGGCTGTTGCTGCTGCTGCTCGGTGGTGGCTCGAGCGGGGGGCTGGATCCCGGGGACTCGAGCAGCGTTCCTCGCCCGTAAGTGAAAGGGGGGTGGTTTGGTTTAGGGATATTGTCCGTGACGCCACCCACGGTTGTGGTGAGGTTGTGACACCACCGCTGCTCTGGACGGGATCCCGGGAGCGATGACAGGGAGCAGCTTGGATGTTGGTTCTCCCCTCCATGGGTAGGGGGGTTGGTGGTCCCGGGGCCCGGTGAGGGGTAGGGATGGATGGCAGGCGGGTTACGGGGCCTGGTGAGGTGCAGGGTCGCGGGGGCAGCGCTGTGCCGCACGGCACGGTGGTACTCACTCAGCCAATGATGAATGCAAAGTCTCCGGTAAAACAAACGGCTGGATGGACGGGTCCCACAGACGGCTGCAGTAGCTCTCCCGGTAGGTTGATGGTGACTGCCTTTCCCTGCACCTGTGTTGTGTTTACGGTTCCAATGGCTTCCCACCGGTAACCCGCTCCCCAGCTTGGATGGATACTGAAGGAGCCCCTTTTGCCCGCAGGTTCTGGCCCTGGGAACTGTAGCCTTGGCGGTGACTATGTTTCCCTGTACGGTTTGAGCTGTTGCCTTCAATCGGGTCTTGACTGCTGGGAAACCCCGGAGGTTCCCTTCGCTAACGGATTTGACCAGTTTTACGGCGACTCCTAGCCTGGTCAGGATCGGGGAGCAAAGAGAAGCCAGCACCATCCGGCAGGGCTTATGGACTGCCGGATGGTGCTGGCTTCTCTTTGCTCCCCGATCCGGTACCGTCGGGCCACCACCCATCCACGGTCCTTACGGTTTGCTCTAATCAGCCTCTCCTGCAGACGGTCACCACCGTCTGCCAACCTTGCTGTATTGTCCGGGCCACACACCCGGACGCCGTCATACTGCTCCTCTCCCACTTCACTCCTCTCTCCTCAACTCCAAACTCTCCTCAACTCCCTCCTTTTCCCGCCTCCAGGACTGTGAACTCCTCGGCGGGCGGGACCAACCGCCTGGCCCACCCCCTGGTGTGGACATCACCCCCTGGTGTGGACATCAGCCCCTGGAGGAAGGCAACAAGGATTTTTGTGTATGACTTCGGTGTGCCTAACCGGGGTGTGGGGTGTGTTGGTGTAGTTCTGTGACGACCTGGCTTGTCCAGGGCGCCACACATAACGCAAGCATTTTGGCATGAAAACGCTGCAGTTGAAAAAGCAGTGGAAAAGCAGGTAAAAAAGCAAAGTGCACACATAGCCTAAGCGTAAGTTCACATGCTGCATTTTAGCTGAGAAGCTAAGCATTAGTTTAAGCATAAGCGTAAGCAATATCACAAACTGTGCGTATTGTAACAAAAATATTTTTGCTTTTTTTTCATTTTTGATTACCAATTGTTACCATCCGTTTTCCCTTTACGAATCAAATTTATAGGGAACAATCGTCAAAGGTCGCAAATTCCAATTTCTGATGACACACCCGGCTCTAGTGAACAAAGCTTGTTTGTGAAAGAGAATTTGCCAATTTTATGTGATAGATGAGAGTAATGTAATTCTTTCTGGTGATCACACTTGTCACATGGTCGTTACTGTGTCTTTTTCCAGTGACATGCTTTATTGGAAGATGATGCTACTGTACCTGTCTTATTGTAATACAAATAGGCTAGCAGAGACCATGTGCAGCTGCGGCATTGCATTGTAGTTCTACATTGTTCTTTTTTTTCTATTCAGTGTTATTTTAGAATCCCATTTGCGCACCGTGCGTTGCCATGGCAACAAGTCTTGGTATAATTCAGCCATAGATACAGGCAGCACAACATCCGTGACGTCACGCCTCTCACCAGGAAGTGCAGATATAGGCTGTGGAAGTACTTGCAGGAAGCATTTGTGATCAATCCTGAATGAATAGTGTATAGTATAGTGAAAAAAGGTTCCATAATGTCTTGAAGACATCTAAATTGCTTTCATTAAATTTTTTCAAAAAACACTCATTGAGCGGTCCTCCGAAGCACCAATAATCTGCAGCTATTCCCGAAAGAAGGAGATGCACGTGAAGATGCTGTAGAGAGGATGACGTCAATTTGTATAATAAAAAACAAACAACATATTATATAGCGTGGCATCCATAAAAGAAGACTTGGCTGAAGAAACCTTGCATGCTATACACATCCATAGTACTCAAAATACCTGGCAGGGCAATATATTTTTTATTTTTATTATTGATGACAACACTGACTTGCCAGAAATGTATAGTGGACCTTTTGTAAGGGTGCGGTTTCACTTACGCATAGTTTCCGATGCAAGAGCATTGGAAGCAATATGCTAATGACCCTCTGCTGTGGGTGTCAGCCGAGGATCATGCGACTGTGATGTGATCTTGCGATCGGATGACAGCTGCAGAGTAGAGGGGTGGAACACTTTCTCCCCATCTCCACTGCTGCCTGTCTCTGCATACATTGCACTGTGGTCGGGTGACATGCGAGTGCAGTGCGATGTTTCACACGCTCCCATAGACTTGTATGGGGGTGCGTGAGCCGAGAATCGCTGTCAAACGCAGCATGCTGCGACTCATTTCTCGATATGGCATGAGAAATCAATCGCAGATGGACACTGCTCCACAGGTTTGCACTAGAGTGAGTGCAGTCCGATGTTTTAGCAGATTGCACTCGTTCGTGCAAAACGCAAGTAGAAATATACCCTAAGTATTATCCTGTAGATTGTTCTGTAGAAATATGTACTGTATGTGTGCATAAATAAAAATCCTATAATGAATTCCTAAAAATAATTTCATAGCATTTTTTACAAGCTGGAATAAAAAAGCTGGAAATTAAACTCTGTATGAAGAAAGCCCAAATGTAGAAAATCTAGCACATAGATAGAGATAAGGAGACAGGGCCGGTCTGAGACCGAATGGTGCCCTGCGAAAAGTTGGCCTATGGTGCCTCCAAGCCATTTTCTCCAAAGAATACATGCTTGGACAGGAGTCTAGCATTCACATCCAAAAAATATTGATTTAGGATTCCTTCTTTTTATGATTTTTTTTCCTTAAAATATCATTTCCTAAAGTAGTGCAGTGATTTTTTTTTCTTTTGCCCTTTATCAGTAAACAGTAATTTGTATGCAGAGAGTGTGTTGCAATACTTACCAGTGTCTCTCGGTCTTCTGCCACTTCCAGCACTGTTCTGTTCCGCTCTGGCATCACGTCTACATTTATGACCTGCTGGATCTTCTGTGTGGAGCGAGCAGAGGTCACTTTCTTAATTTAAGTCTACGAGAGTCAGAAAAATATAAGTCTATGAGGCTAGAGAATCTAAGGCTGGGTTCACACAACCGTACTTTCTCATCCGAGAAAACGGACCGATTATTCTGATCAGACTGATCAGGGTGGGATCCGTTTTTCTCGGAGGTGGAGAAAAAAGCACGGATCAAATAAGTGCTGGAAATGACAAAAGACAGAGACTGGTAAGTATTGCAATACACTTTACTGTTTGCTAATAGTGGGGAAAATAAAAGCAAATGAGTGCTCCTTCAAAGGGGCACCCAGGGGAGATAAAAAAATATTCTACTGGCCCTGCTCTCATAGACTTCCATACAGTTAATACAGTTAGAGAGTAGGGGTATGGTATGGCCACACACCCGCGCCATGCTCCTTGTTCTCGCACTGGAGGGAAGCAGCTATTATCAGGAAGCTGGCTGTTACAAACAACAGGCAGTAGGTCATGCACTCGCCATGCACCCTGCTCTCAGACTGCAGGGAAGCAAGGATTATAGGGGGCTTTACATGCTGCGACATCGCTAACGATATATTATCGGGGTCACGTCATTAGTGACGCACATCCGGCGCCGTTATCAACATCGCAGCATCTCCTCATAAAGCAAATTGATAAAGCAGCGAGTCTCGGAGAGGTAATTATTATGGGGGACTTTAACTATCCTGATATAAATTGGGGAACAGAAACTTGCAGTTCCAGCAAAGGAAATAGATTTTTGATAACAATGAAAGATAATTACCTTTCACAAATGGTACAGGACCCCACAAGAGGGGGAGCACTACTAGACCTTGTACTAACCAATAGGCCAGACCGCATATCAAATATACAAGTTGGGGGTTACTTGGGGAATAGTGATCACAAAATAATAAGTTTTCATGTATTCTTTAGTAAGATGTCTAGTAGAGGGGCTACAAGGACACTAAACTTCAGGAAAGCAAATTTTAAACGGTTGAGAGATGATCTTAGTGCAATAAACTGGGATGATGTACTAAGTAATAAAAGTACACAAAGCAAATGGGAGACTTTTATGAGCATCCTGAATAGGGCTTGTGCAGAAAATATACCCTATGGGAACAAACATGCTAGAAATAGGAGGAAACCCCTATGGCTAAATAGAGCTGTAAGGGAAGCAATAAAAGAAAAACAGAAAGCCTTAAAAGAATTAAAGAGGGTAGGTAGTGATGAGGCATTATATAATTATAGAAAATTAAATAAAATATGTAAAAAGCAAATTAAGTTAGCTAAGTTTGAGACAGAGAGACTCATTGCGAGAGAAAGTAAAAATAATCCTAAAATATTCTTTAACTACATAAACAGTAAAAAACTGAAAAGCGATAGTGTTGGCCCCCTTAAAAATAGTCTTGGTGAAATGGTGGAAGGGGATGAGGGTAAAGCCAACCTGCTGAATGACTTTTTTTCTACGGTTTTTATACAAGAAAATGCCATGGCAGATGACATGACCAGTGATACCATAAATTCACCCTTGAATATTACCTGCTTAACCCAGCAGGAAGTACGCCGCCGCCTCGAAATCACTAAGGTTGACAAATCTCCGGGCCCGGATGGCATACACCCCAGAGTACTACAGGAATTGAGTTCTGTGATAGATAGACCATTATTTTTAATCTTCTCAGATTCCTTAATAACAGGGTCGGTACCGCAGGACTGGCGCATAGCAAATGTGGTGCCAATATTCAAAAAGGGGACAAAAACTGAGCCGGGAAATTATAGGCCGGTAAGTTTAACCTCTACGGTTGGTAAAATCCTTGAGGGTTTCTTGAGAGATGCTATACTGGAGTATCTCAAGAAAAATAACCTTATGACAGAGTATCAACATGGGTTTATGAGGGATCGATCCTGTCAAACTAATTTGATCAGCTTCTATGAAGAGGTAAGTTCAAGTCTGGACCAGGGAAATGCAGTGGATGTTGTGTATATGGACTTTTCAAAAGCTTTTGATACGGTGCCACACAAAAGGTTGGTACATAAAATGAGAATAATGGGGATAGGGGAAAATATGTGTAACTGGGTTAAAAACTGGCTCAGTGATAGGAAACAAAGGGTGGTTATTAATGGTACGTACTCGGACTGGGTCTCAGTTCATAGTGGGGTACCACAGGGGTCAGTATTGGGCCCGCTTCTTTTCAACATATTTATAAATGACCTTGTTGGGGGCATGCGGAGTAGAATTTCAATATTTGCAGATGATACTAAACTCTGCAGGGTAATCAATACAGAGGAGGATAATTTTATATTACAGGGAGATTTATGTAAATTGGAGGATTGGGCTGAGAAGTGGCAATTGAAGTTTAATGTAGATAAATGTAAGGTCATGCACTTGGGTAGAGGAAATAACATTTATGATTATGTACTTAATTGTAGAACACTGGGTAAAACAGACACAGAAAAAGACTTGGGTGTATGGGTGGATGGTAAACTTCACTTTAGTGGACAGTGTCAGGCAGCTGCTGCCAGGGCTAATAAAATAATGGGATGTATTAAAAGAGGTATAAGTGTTCATGAAAAAAATATAGTTCTACCTCTGTACAAGTCACTAGTGCGACCGCACTTAGAATACTGTGTACAATTCTGGTCACCGATATATAAGAAGGACATAGCTGAACTGGAGAGGGTGCAGAGAAGAGCGACCAAGATTATTAGAGGAATGGGTGGGCTGCAATACCAAGATAGGTTATTAAACTTGGGGTTATTTAGTTTGGAAAAACGAAGGCTTAGGGGGGATCTAATCACAATGTATAAATATATGAGGGGACAGTACAGAGACCTTTCCAAAGATCTTTTTACACCTAGGCCTGCGACTGGAACACGGGGGCATCCGCTACGTCTTGAGGAAAGAAGGTTTAATCATAATCACAGACGAGGATTCTTTACTGTACGAGCAGTGAGACTATGGAACTCTCTGCCGCATGATGTTATAATGAGTGATTCACTACTAACATTTAAGCAGAGCCTGGACGCCTTTCTTGAAAAATTTAATATTACCAGTTATGTATATTAGATTTTATGACAGGGTATTGATCCAGGGAACTAGTCTGATTGCCGGATGTGGAGTCAGGAAGGAAATTTTTCCCCATTGGAACCTGTTTGCCACATTGGGTTTTTTTTTGCCTTCCTCTGGATCAACATGTTAGGCTACGGGTTGAACTAGATGGACTTAGAGTCTCCCTTCAACCTTAAAAACTATGATACTATGATACTATGATGACACCAATGAGCGATGATCAACGAGCGCAAAAACATGAAAAATCGTTGCTCGTTGACACGTCGCAGCGTGTAAAGCACCCTTATCAGTTAGCTGGCTTTTACTAACAGCAGAGAGCAGGCCACAACCCCACCACGCCCCCTGTTCTGTGATGTAACGTCCCAGAAGAGAGGGGGAACACAAAGAGTCACAATGATTTACAGTGCACTGTGAATATAGTTTATGAGGGTAGGACCAGTAAAAGAATTTTTTAGCATACCACAATGATATTATGTTGCAAAAAAGTGTAATTCCCCATTAATTATGTTTAGTTACAACTTTCTGCATTGTGATCTTGTGTAACTTAAAGGGGTCTCCTCATCTTCTTAACTGGGTAAGATTGCAAAGTACTTGAAAAACAAAATCCTGTTCAATATACCACTTACTAAAAATCCTCTCCTTTCTCAAGAATAGGAGTTTTAACCTCTTCACGACCTATGACATACTGTTCCGTCATATATCGTGTACTTCCCTTTGATGTGGGCTCGCACATTTCTCTGTACATTTCAGCTGATCTGATCAGCCAACATATGCCTCTATCAGTGGACAGATCAGACTTCCACCTGCTGCTGATAACTAGTTAAATCCCAATGTTTATATCTGACAGCAGGATTTAATACACATCAGTGGGGTTCATGTCATTCCCTGCTCCTATCGGCTGGGCGCCAATGGGTTGTCATGATAGCCGGGGGTCAGCTGATGACCCTTGTCACTGTCATGACAAACTTCCTGTGAATGCCAGCTGAGTGCTCAAGTTCATAGGAAATCAGCATTTCTGCTGTACAGAGTGGTGTTGATGCTGACATTATAAAGTGAACATGGAAAGGAGCCAAGACAAATGATATGTGCACACACAGAATGTGGTGAGCCTTCCTCATAAAGATGGCTGCAGCCGAGGTGCAAGATGCTGATGTCACAGCCACTCAACCTCCACACTAGAGGGGAGGGGCGGCTGCTTAGCATAAGACATGCACACTAATAAGGCTTGCACTGGGAGCCCATCATATAATGAGTGAAATGCACAGTGTCTGAACTGTGACCTATAAATGACGCCAGAAACCCAGGTCAGGCGGGCAAAACAGCACTATATAGGTGCATCTCGCACGGATACACGAGACGCACAGTGTCTGAATAATGGCCTATAAATGACGCACAACACCAGGTCCAGGCGGGTCAGTTAGCACTATGAGTACATAACACATGACAGGCTCACCATTTAACCACCTGAATTCAAAAGGTCCACACACATCCTGCAAAAATGGATAAAATGTGCCATACCTCAAATAGTGAGATATTAGTTTATATTTTGGCCCAAAATATGTAAGCTCGCAATCCGTTCGTCAAGGATTCTCACACTTGCGAGTCCCTACACTGAATTAGTTAGAAAAACCACAAAGAACTATATCAAAAAAACACCAAAAAGGAGCCAAGACAAATGATATGTGCACACACAGAATGTGGTGAGCCTTCCTCATAAAGATGGCTGCAGCCGAGGTGCAAGATGCTGATGTCACAGCCACTCAACCTCCACACTAGGAAGGAGGGGCGGCTGCTTAGCATAAGACATGCACACTAATAAGGCTTGCACTGGGAGCCCATCATATAATGAGTGAAATGCACAGTGTCTGAACTGTGACCTATAAATGACGCCAGAAACCCTGGTGTTGTGCGTCATTTATAGGCCATTATTCAGACACTGTGCGTCTCGTGTATCCGTGCGAGATGCACCTATATAGTGCTGTTTTGCCCGCCTGACCTGGGTGTCTGGCGTCATTTATAGGTCACAGTTCAGACACTGTGCATTTCACTCATTATATGATGGGCTCCCAGTGCAAGCCTTATTAGTGTGCATGTCTTATGCTAAGCAGCCGCCCCTCCTTCCTAGTGTGGAGGTTGAGTGGCTGTGACATCAGCATCTTGCACCTCGGCTGCAGCCATCTTTATGAGGAAGGCTCACCACATTCTGTGTGTGCACATATCATTTGTCTTGGCTCCTTTTTGGTGTTTTTTTGATATAGTTCTTTGTGGTTTTTCTAACTAATTCAGTGTAGGGACTCGCAAGTGTGAGAATCCTTGACGAACGGATTGCGAGCTTACATATTTTGGGCCAAAATATAAACTAATATCTCACTATTTGAGGTATGGCACATTTTATCCATTTTTGCAGGATGTGTGTGGACCTTTTGAATTCAGGTGGTTAAATGGTGAGCCTGTCATGTGTTATGTACTCATAGTGCTAACTGACCCGCCTGGACCTGGTGTTGTGCGTCATTTATAGGCCATTATTCAGACACTGTGCGTCTCGTGTATCCGTGCGAGATGCACCTATATAGTGCTGTTTTGCCCGCCTGACCTGGGTTTCTGGCGTCATTTATAGGTCACAGTTCAGACACTGTGCATTTCACTCATTATATGATGGGCTCCCAGTGCAAGCCTTATTAGTGTGCATGTCTTATGCTAAGCAGCCGCCCCTCCTTCCTAGTGTGGAGGTTGAGTGGCTGTGACATCAGCATCTTGCACCTCGGCTGCAGCCATCTTTATGAGGAAGGCTCACCACATTCTGTGTGTGCACATATCATTTGTCTTGGCTCCTTTTTGGTGTTTTTTTGATATAGTTCTTTGTGGTTTTTCTAACTAATTCAGTGTAGGGACTCGCAAGTGTGAGAATCCTTGACGAACGGATTGCGAGCTTACATATTTTGGGCCAAAATATAAACTAATATCTCACTATTTGAGGTATGGCACATTTTATCCATTTTTGCAGGATGTGTGTGGACCTTTTGAATTCAGGTGGTTAAATGGTGAGCCTGTCATGTGTTATGTACTCATAGTGCTAACTGACCCGCCTGGACCTGGTGTTGTGCGTCATTTATAGGCCATTATTCAGACACTGTGCGTCTCGTGTATCCGTGCGAGATGCACCTATATAGTGCTGTTTTGCCCGCCTGACCTGGGTTTCTGGCGTCATTTATAGGTCACAGTTCAGACACTGTGCATTTCACTCATTATATGATGGGCTCCCAGTGCAAGCCTTATTAGTGTGCATGTCTTATGCTAAGCAGCCGCCCCTCCTTCCTAGTGTGGAGGTTGAGTGGCTGTGACATCAGCATCTTGCACCTCGGCTGCAGCCATCTTTATGAGGAAGGCTCACCACATTCTGTGTGTGCACATATCATTTGTCTTGGCTCCTTTTTGGTGTTTTTTTGATATAGTTCTTTGTGGTTTTTCTAACTAATTCAGTGTAGGGACTCGCAAGTGTGAGAATCCTTGACGAACGGATTGCGAGCTTACATATTTTGGGCCAAAATATAAACTAATATCTCACTATTTGAGGTATGGCACATTTTATCCATTTTTGCAGGATGTGTGTGGACCTTTTGAATTCAGGTGGTTAAATGGTGAGCCTGTCATGTGTTATGTACTCATAGTGCTAACTGACCCGCCTGGACCTGGTGTTGTGCGTCATTTATAGGCCATTATTCAGACACTGTGCGTCTCGTGTATCCGTGCGAGATGCACCTATATAGTGCTGTTTTGCCCGCCTGACCTGGGTTTCTGGCGTCATTTATAGGTCACAGTTCAGACACTGTGCATTTCACTCATTATATGATGGGCTCCCAGTGCAAGCCTTATTAGTGTGCATGTCTTATGCTAAGCAGCCGCCCCTCCTTCCTAGTGTGGAGGTTGAGTGGCTGTGACATCAGCATCTTGCACCTCGGCTGCAGCCATCTTTATGAGGAAGGCTCACCACATTCTGTGTGTGCACATATCATTTGTCTTGGCTCCTTTTTGGTGTTTTTTTTATATAGTTCTTTGTGGTTTTTCTAACTAATTCAGTGTAGGGACTCGCAAGTGTGAGAATCCTTGACGAACGGATTGCGAGCTTACATATTTTGGGCCAAAATATAAACTAATATCTCACTATTTGAGGTATGGCACATTTTATCCATTTTTGCAGGATGTGTGTGGACCTTTTGAATTCAGGTGGTTAAATGGTGAGCCTGTCATGTGTTATGTACTCATAGTGCTAACTGACCCGCCTGGACCTGGTGTTGTGCGTCATTTATAGGCCATTATTCAGACACTGTGCGTCTCGTGTATCCGTGCGAGATGCACCTATATAGTGCTGTTTTGCCCGCCTGACCTGGGTTTCTGGCGTCATTTATAGGTCACAGTTCAGACACTGTGCATTTCACTCATTATATGATGGGCTCCCAGTGCAAGCCTTATTAGTGTGCATGTCTTATGCTAAGCAGCCGCCCCTCCTTCCTAGTGTGGAGGTTGAGTGGCTGTGACATCAGCATCTTGCACCTCGGCTGCAGCCATCTTTATGAGGAAGGCTCACCACATTCTGTGTGTGCACATATCATTTGTCTTGGCTCCTTTTTGGTGTTTTTTTGATATAGTTCTTTGTGGTTTTTCTAACTAATTCAGTGTAGGGACTCGCAAGTGTGAGAATCCTTGACGAACGGATTGCGAGCTTACATATTTTGGGCCAAAATATAAACTAATATCTCACTATTTGAGGTATGGCACATTTTATCCATTTTTGCAGGATGTGTGTGGACCTTTTGAATTCAGGTGGTTAAATGGTGAGCCTGTCATGTGTTATGTACTCATAGTGCTAACTGACCCGCCTGGACCTGGTGTTGTGCGTCATTTATAGGCCATTATTCAGACACTGTGCGTCTCGTGTATCCGTGCGAGATGCACCTATATAGTGCTGTTTTGCCCGCCTGACCTGGGTTTCTGGCGTCATTTATAGGTCACAGTTCAGACACTGTGCATTTCACTCATTATATGATGGGCTCCCAGTGCAAGCCTTATTAGTGTGCATGTCTTATGCTAAGCAGCCGCCCCTCCTTCCTAGTGTGGAGGTTGAGTGGCTGTGACATCAGCATCTTGCACCTCGGCTGCAGCCATCTTTATGAGGAAGGCTCACCACATTCTGTGTGTGCACATATCATTTGTCTTGGCTCCTTTTTGGTGTTTTTTTGATATAGTTCTTTGTGGTTTTTCTAACTAATTCAGTGTAGGGACTCGCAAGTGTGAGAATCCTTGACGAACGGATTGCGAGCTTACATATTTTGGGCCAAAATATAAACTAATATCTCACTATTTGAGGTATGGCACATTTTATCCATTTTTGCAGGATGTGTGTGGACCTTTTGAATTCAGGTGGTTAAATGGTGAGCCTGTCATGTGTTATGTACTCATAGTGCTAACTGACCCGCCTGGACCTGGTGTTGTGCGTCATTTACCTATAGAATGTAAGCCCGCAAGGGTAGGGCCCTCTTCCCTCTGTACTAGTCTGTCTACTGTAACTTGTATACGTATTTTGTATGTAACCCCCTTCTCATGTACAGCACCATGGAATTAATGGTGCTCTATAAATAAATAATAATAATAATAATAATAATTTATAGGCCATTATTCAGACACTGTGCGTCTCGTGTATCCGTGCGAGATGCACCTATATAGTGCTGTTTTGCCCGCCTGACCTGGGTTTCTGGCGTCATTTATAGGTCACAGTTCAGACACTGTGCATTTCACTCATTATATGATGGGCTCCCAGTGCAAGCCTTATTAGTGTGCATGTCTTATGCTAAGCAGCCGCCCCTCCTTCCTAGTGTGGAGGTTGAGTGGCTGTGACATCAGCATCTTGCACCTCGGCTGCAGCCATCTTTATGAGGAAGGCTCACCACATTCTGTGTGTGCACATATCATTTGTCTTGGCTCCTTTTTGGTGTTTTTTTGATATAGTTCTTTGTGGTTTTTCTAACTAATTCAGTGTAGGGACTCGCAAGTGTGAGAATCCTTGACGAACGGATTGCGAGCTTACATATTTTGGGCCAAAATATAAACTAATATCTCACTATTTGAGGTATGGCACATTTTATCCATTTTTGCAGGATGTGTGTGGACCTTTTGAATTCAGGTGGTTAAATGGTGAGCCTGTCATGTGTTATGTACTCATAGTGCTAACTGACCCGCCTGGACCTGGTGTTGTGCGTCATTTATAGGCCATTATTCAGACACTGTGCGTCTCGTGTATCCGTGCGAGATGCACCTATATAGTGCTGTTTTGCCCGCCTGACCTGGGTTTCTGGCGTCATTTATAGGTCACAGTTCAGACACTGTGCATTTCACTCATTATATGATGGGCTCCCAGTGCAAGCCTTATTAGTGTGCATGTCTTATGCTAAGCAGCCGCCCCTCCTTCCTAGTGTGGAGGTTGAGTGGCTGTGACATCAGCATCTTGCACCTCGGCTGCAGCCATCTTTATGAGGAAGGCTCACCACATTCTGTGTGTGCACATATCATTTGTCTTGGCTCCTTTTTGGTGTTTTTTTGATATAGTTCTTTGTGGTTTTTCTAACTAATTCAGTGTAGGGACTCGCAAGTGTGAGAATCCTTGACGAACGGATTGCGAGCTTACATATTTTGGGCCAAAATATAAACTAATATCTCACTATTTGAGGTATGGCACATTTTATCCATTTTTGCAGGATGTGTGTGGACCTTTTGAATTCAGGTGGTTAAATGGTGAGCCTGTCATGTGTTATGTACTCATAGTGCTAACTGACCCGCCTGGACCTGGTGTTGTGCGTCATTTATAGGCCATTATTCAGACACTGTGCGTCTCATGTATCCGTGCGAGATGCACCTATATAGTGCTGTTTTGCCCGCCTGACCTGGGTTTCTGGCGTCATTTATAGGTCACAGTTCAGACACTGTGCATTTCACTCATTATATGATGGGCTCCCAGTGCAAGCCTTATTAGTGTGCATGTCTTATGCTAAGCAGCCGCCCCTCCTTCCTAGTGTGGAGGTTGAGTGGCTGTGACATCAGCATCTTGCACCTCGGCTGCAGCCATCTTTATGAGGAAGGCTCACCACATTCTGTGTGTGCACATATCATTTGTCTTGGCTCCTTTTTGGTGTTTTTTTGATATAGTTCTTTGTGGTTTTTCTAAAGTGAACATGGTAAATAAAAAAAAAAAATTGCGGAAGTGCACTTTTTTTTCAATTTCACCGCACTTGGACTTTTTAAAATGTTTTTCAGTACACTAAATGATAAAATTAATACTTTCTTTCAAAAGTACAACTTGTCCAACAAAAAACAAACCCTCATATGACTATATTGATAAATAACAAAGGCATACCTCCCAACTTTTAAAGAAGGAAAGAAGGGAATTTTGTTACTTACCGTAAATTCCTTTTCTTCTAGCTCCTATTGGGAGACCCAGACGATTGGGTGTATAGCACTGCCCTCCGGAGGCCACACAAAGCAATTACACTAAAAAGTGTAAGGCCCCTCCCCTTCTGGCTATACACCCCCAGTGGGATCACTGGCTCACCAGTTTTAGTGCAAAAGCAAGAAGGAGGAAAGCCAATAACTGGTTTAAACAAATTCACTCCGAAGATACGTCGGAGAACTGAAAACCATTCAACATGAACAACATGTGTACCCGAAAAACAACCAAAAATCCCGAAGGACAACAGGGCGGGTGCTGGGTCTCCCAATAGGAGCTAGAAGAAAAGGAATTTACGGTAAGTAACAAAATTCCCTTCTTCTTCGGCGCTCCATTGGGAGACCCAGACGATTGGGACGTCCAAAAGCTGTCCCTGGGTGGGTAAAGAAATACCTCATGTTAGAGCTGCAAAGACAGCCCTCCCCTACGGGGAGGCAACTGCCGCCTGCAGGACTCTTCTACCTAGGCTGGCGTCCGCCGAAGCATAGGTATGCACCTGATAATGTTTGGTGAAAGTGTGCAGACTCGACCAGGTGGCTGCCTGGCACACCTGTTGAGCCGTAGCCTGGTGTCGTAATGCCCAGGACGCACCCACGGCTCTGGTAGAATGGGCCTTCAGCCCTGATGGAACCGGAAGCCCAGCAGAACGGTAGGCTTCAAGAATTGGTTCTTTGATCCATCGAGCCAGGGTGGCTTTGGAAGCCTGCGACCCTTTGCGCTTACCAGCGACAAGGACAAAGAGTGCATCCGAGCGGCGCAGGGGCGCCGTGCAGGAAATGTAGATTCTGAGTGCTCTCACCAGATCCAACAAATGTAAATCCTTTTCATACCGATGAACTGCATGCGGATAAAAGGAAGGCAAGGAGATATCCTGATTAAGATGAAAAGAGGATACCACCTTAGGGAGAAACTCCTGAATGGGGCGCAGCACTACCTTGTCCTGGTGGAACACCAGGAAAGGAGCCTTGGATGACAGCGCTGCTAGTTCGGACACTCTCCGAAGAGACGTGACCGCTACCAGAAAGGCCACTTTCTGTGAGAGTCGAGAAAGTGACACATCCCTCAGAGGCTCGAAGGGCGGCTTCTGGAGAGCAACAAGGACCTTGTTTAGATCCCACGGATCTAACGGCCGCCTGTACGGAGGTACGATATGACAAACCCCCTGCAGGAACGTGCGCACCTGAGAAAGTCGTGCTAGACGCTTCTGAAAAAAACACGGATAGTGCCGAGACTTGCCCTTTAAGGGAGCCGAGCGACAAGCCCTTTTCCAACCCAGATTGCAGGAAGGAAAGAAAAACAGGTAACGCGAATGGCCAGGGAGATACTCCTTGTGCAGAGCACCAGGATAAGAAAATCTTCCACGTTCTGTGGTAGATCTTAGCAGAAGTGGACTTCCTAGCCTGTCTCATGGTGGCCACGACCCCTTGGGATAATCCTGAAGACGCTAGGATCCAGGACTCAATGGCCACACAGTCAGGTTCAGGGCCGCAGAATTCCGATGGAAAAACGGCCCTTGGGACAGTAAGTCTGGACGGTCTGGTAGTGCCCACGGTTGGCCGACCGTGAGATGCCACAGATCCGGGTACCACGACCTCCTCGGCCAGTCTGGGGCGACGAGTATGACGCGGCCGCAATCGGATCTGATCTTGCGTAACGCTCTGGGCAAGAGTGCCAGAGGTGGAAACACATAAGGGAGCCGGAACTGCGACCAATCTTGCACTAAGGCGTCTGCCGCCAGAGCTCTTTGATCGCGAGACCGCGCTATGAAGGTCGGGACCTTGTTGTTGTGCCGAGACGCCATTAGGTCGACGTCCGGCACACCCCAGCGGCGGCAGATTTCCTGAAACACGTCCGGGTGAAGGGACCATTCCCCTGCGTCCATGCCCTGGCGACTGAGGAAGTCTGCTTCCCAGTTTTCTACGCCCGGGATGTGAACTGCTGATATGGTGGATGCTCTTTCCTCTACCCACATCAGAATCCGCCTGACTTCCTGGAAGGCTTGCCGACTGCGTGTCCCTCCTTGGTGGTTGATGTATGCCACCGCTGTGGAGTTGTCCGACTGAATTCGGATCTGTTTTCCTTCCAGCCACTGCTGGAAGGCTAATAGGGCAAGATACACTGCCCTGATCTCCAGAACATTGATCTGAAGGGTGGATTCCTGCTGAGTCCACGTCCCTTGAGCCCTGTGGTGGAGAAAAACTGCTCCCCACCCTGACAGACTCGCGTCTGTCGTGACCACTGCCCAGGATGGGGGCAGGAATGATCTTCCCTGCGATAATGAGGTGGGAAGAAGCCACCATAGCAGAGAATCCTTGGCCGTCTGAGAAAGGGAGACTTTCCTGTCTAGGGAAGTTGTCTTCCCGTCCCATTGGCGGAGAATGTCCCATTGAAGTGGACGCAGATGAAACTGCGCGAACGGGACTGCCTCCATTGCTGCCACCATCTTCCCTAGGAAGTGCATGAGGCGCCTTAAGGGGTGCGACTGACCCTGAAGGAGACACTGCACCCCTGTCTGTAGTGACCGCTGCTTGTCCAGCGGAAGCTTCACTATCGCTGAGAGAGTATGAAACTCCATGCCAAGATACGTTAGTGATTGAGTCGGTGCCAGGTTTGACTTTGAAAAGTTGATGATTCACCCGAAAGTCTGGAGAGTCTCCAGCGCAACATTCAGGCTGTGTTGGCATGCCTCTTGAGAGGGTGCTTTGACAAGTAGATCGTCCAAGTAAGGGATCACCGAGTGTCCCTGAGAATGCAAGACTGCTACCACTGCCGCCATGACCTTGGTGAAAACCCGTGGGGCTGTCGCCAGACCAAATGGCAGAGCTACGAACTGGAGATGGTCGTCTCCTATCACGAAACGTAGGAAACGTTGGTGCTCTGTAGCAATCGGCACGTGGAGATAAGCATCTTTGATGTCTATTGATGCAAGGAAATCTCCTTGAGACATTGAGGCAATGACAGAGCGGAGGGATTCCATCCGGAACCGCCTGGCGTTCACATGCTTGTTGAGCAGCTTTAGGTCCAGAACAGGACGGAACGAGCCGTCCTTTTTTGGAACCACGAAGAGATTGGAGTAAAAACCTTGCCCTTGTTCCTGCAGAGGAACAGGGATCACCACTCCTTCTGCTCTTAGTGAGCACACCGCCTGCAGAAGGGCATTTGCTCGGTCGGGATGTGGGGAGGTTCTGAAGAACCGAGGCGGAGGATGAGAACTGAATTCTATCCTGTACCCGTGAGACAAAATGTCTGCTACCCACCGGTCTTTGACCTGTGGCAGCCAAATGTCGCAAAAGCGGGAGAGCCTGCCACCGACCGAGGATGCGGAGGGATGAGGCCGAAAGTCATGAGGCAGCCGCCTTGGAAGCGGTTCCTCCGGTTGTTTTCTTGGGGCGTGAATGAGCCCGCCAGGAATCTGAGCTCCTTTGCTCCTTCTGAGTCCCTTTGGACGAGGAGAATTGGGTCTTGCTGGAGCCTCGAAAGGACCGAAACCTCGACTGCCACTTCCTCTGTTGAGGTTTGCTCGATCTGGGCTGGGGTAAGGAGGAGTCCTTACCCTTGGACTGTTTAATGATCTCAGCCAATTGCTCACCAAACAGTCTGTCTCCAGATAGTGGCAAGCTGGTTAAACATTTCTTGGAAGCAGAATCTGCTTTCCATTCCTTTAACCACAAGGCTCTGCGCAAAACCACAGAGTTGGCAGACGCCATTGAGGTACGGCTCGTAGAGTCCAGGACAGCGTTGATAGCGTAAGTCGCAAACGCAGACATTTGCGAAGTTAGGGACGCTACTCGCGGCACTGCTGGACGTATGATAGAGTCCACTTGTGCCAGGCCAGCTGAAATAGCTTGGAGTGCCCACACGGCCGCGAATGCTGGAGCAAACGACGCGCCGATAGCTTCATAGACAGACTTTAACCAAAGGTCCATCTGTCTGTCATTGGCATCTTTAAGTGAAGCCCCATCTTCCACTGCAACTAAGGACCTAGCCGCAAGCCTGGAGATTGGGGGGTCCACCTTTGGACACTGGGTCCAGCGTTTGACCACGTCAGGGGGAAAGGGATAACGTGTATCCTTAAGACGTTTGGAGAAACGCTTATCTGGATAAGCATGATGTTTCTGGACTGATTCTCTGAAGTCAGAGTGGTCCAGAAAAGTACTCAATTTACGCTTAGGATACCGGAACTGGAACTTCTCCTGCTGTGCAGCTGCCTCCTCAGCAGAAGGGGCTGGGGGAGAAATATCCAACAGTCTATTGATGGCCGCTATAAGGTCATTTACCATAGCGTCACCATCAGGGGTATCTAGATTGAGAGCGGTGTCAGGAGTAGATTCCTGATCACCCACCTCTGTCTCCTCATACAGAGCCTCGTCTCGCTGAGACCCTGACCAGTGTGATGACGGCGAGGGTCTTTCCCAGCGAGCCCGCTTAGGCTGCCTGGGACTGTCATCCGAGTCAGAGTCTTCAGCCTGTGATGCCTGGGACCCCCTTGAAGTACGGATTAGTTCCAACTGAGGGGGACCGGGGAGCATAGACACAGCAGTGTCCATGGTCTGAGAAACTGGCCTGGACTGCAAGGTTTCCAGGATTTTTGTCATAGTCACAGACATCTTATCAGCAAAAACTGCAAATTCTGTCCCCGTCACCGGGGCAGGGTTCACAGGCGTCTCTGCCTGGGCCACTACTACCATAGACTCTGGCTGACGAAGTGGCACAGGGATTGAACATTGCACACAATGGGGGTCATTGGAACCTGCCGGTAGATTAGCCCCACATGCGGCACAAGCAGTGCGTACCGCCTGTGCCTTGGCACCCTTGCGTTTTGCGGATGACATGTTGTTGTCTCCTCAGAGCAATGAGGGTATAAGCCAAGAAGCGACTGTACAGTGCAATATAAATATATATATGGTACAGAGAAAAAATGCACCAAATAACACTGTGGCACTAGTGGGGCCAGCACTTATGTGCAGCTTACCGCCCGCATAAACGCGGGTGTGTGGTCGCCAGAGTCCCTTGTCTGAGTCCCCCAGAGCCTGTGTCCGTTCTCCAGCCAGACTGCATGCAGGAATGGCTGCCGGCGTCCTGTGGAGAGGGGCGGGCCCTGGGCGTGTTGAGACCAAGAGCGGGAAACTTGCGTCCCCACTGTGCCCAGTGAGAGGGCTGGAGCATGTAAATAAGGCTCCAGCCCTCGGCGCTGCCTATTGCACAGCGTCTCTCCCTTTCCCTGATTGACAGGGTGGGGGCGGGAACGAACCGTAACTAGGCCGCAAAAGCCGGGGACTAGATTTATGAGCGCTGCCGCCGTAAAAGCGCGGGCAGCGCGAGTCCCCGGCGCACTACAAGTCCCAGCGGCGCCGCCGCTCCCGGAGCGGCCGGCGCGGTAGTTCCCAAGACAAAAATCACTCAGCTAAGCTGCAGTGACTCCAACCCGAGCGCGCAGCGCTAGTGCCCCCGGCGCACTAGCACACCCAGCAAGCCTGGAGTGTGCGTGGCCTGTCTGTGCGGGGACACAGAGTACCTGAACGTTGCAGGGCCTTGTCCCTGACTGTACTCAGCTCCTCCAGCAGGGTCTCTGGGTCTGTGGATGGAGCTCGGCCTCAGGGTTCGGGGGCCGGTAAGATCCCACTTCCACAGAGCCCCTCAGGGGGATGGGGAAGGAAAGCAGCATGTGGGCTCCAGCCTCCGTACCCGCAATGGGTACCTCAACCTTACAAACCGCAAGTGGGGTGAGAAGGGAGCATGCTGGGGGCCCTATATGGGCTCTCTTTTCTTCCATCCGATAGAGTCAGCAGCTACTGCTGACTAAACAGTGGAGCTATGCGTGGATGTCTGACCTCCTTCGCACAAAGCAGAAAACTGGTGAGCCAGTGATCCCACTGGGGGTGTATAGCCAGAAGGGGAGGGGCCTTACACTTTTTAGTGTAATTGCTTTGTGTGGCCTCTGGAGGGCAGTGCTATACACCCAATCGTCTGGGTCTCCCAATGGAGCGCCGAAGAAAGAGGGACACCGGCAAATTTTTAGGCCACGCCCCCTAACCACACCCATTTCACAGTCACGCCCATATCCACTCCCCATCCACACCCATTCAGCATGGACACGCAGGCAGCCGGCGGGCCTCCAGCATGGACACGCAGGCAGCCGGCGGGCCTCCAGCACGGAGACGCAGGCAGCTGGCGGGCCTCCAGCACGGAGACGCAGGCAGCCGGCGGGCCCCAAGCACGGAGACGCAGGCCGCCACAGACAGGCGGCGGGCCGCCGCACAGAGAGGCCTCCAGCACGGAGACGCAGGCAGCCACAGTGAGGCGGCCGGTTGCCTTCACAGACAGGCGGCCGGCCGCCCGCCTTCACAGACAGGCGGCCGGCCGCCCGCACAGACAGGCGGCGGGGGCGTTCGCACAGACAGGCACTTGGGGCGCTCGCACAGACAGGCGGCGGGGGGCGCCCGCACAGACAGGCACTGGGTGCGCTCGCACAGACAGGCGGCGGGGGGCGCTCGCACAGACAGGCGGCGGGGGGCACCCGCACAGACAGGCGGCGGGGGGCGCCCGCACAGATAGGCGGCGGGGGGCGCCCGCACAGACAGGCGGCGGGGGGCGCCCGCACAGACAGGCGGCGGGGGGCGCCCGCACAGACAGGCGGCGGGGGGCGCCCGCACAGACAGGCGGCGGGGGGCGCCCGCACAGAGAGGCGGCCGGCCGACCGCAGAGACAAGCGGCCGGCCGACCGCACAGAGAGGCGGCGGGCCGCCCGCACAGAGAGGCGGCCGTCCGCCCGCACAGACAGGCGGCCGTCCGCCCGCACAGACAGGCGGCCGTCCGCCCGCACAGACAGGCGGTCGGCCGACCGCACAGAGAGGCTCCGGCCGGGGGGGGGGAGGGAGGGAGGGGAATCAGCGCTGGGGAGATTATGTTTACATACCTTAGCAGCAGCACAGAGCAGTTTCGGGCAGCGCGCTCCTCTCTGTTATGCACGTCACGTGTTAGGATGGTAGGAGGGAAAAGCAGTGAGGCGGGGAGAGAGTGGGTGGGCGGAGCCCGGGAGACGGCCGTTCCGCCCGTGGCAACGGGACAAACAATGCAAAGCGTGATAGTCCCGCTGTATCCGGGACGGTTGGGAGGTATGAAAAGGTATGGCTTTTGGGAGGGGTGAAAATAACAAAAATGAAAAACAGAAAATCCCCAGTTCGTGAAGGGGTTAATTTAACTCTGCACTGCTTTTTCCTTAGGTTACCAGCCCCATACAATATGATGCACCCGCACTATATTACCTCACACATACAGCTCTGCTACATCCACATATAAGCAATTTTGCTACATGAACACAGTTCTGCATCAACACACACATATGAATCTGCTACATTAACACGCACACAACTCTACAGTCTCAAGACACTCAAACACACTTTTCTGCTATAGTAAATCACACATCTCTACAACATTGACACACACCGCTGAGCTAAATCAACAAAAAGAATAAACTCTGCTACATATACACATAGCTGTGCTGTGTTGGTGACTGGTGTACACACATGTAGCAGACAGCAGAGCTGGTTTGGTGAATGTGCACATATACATGTAGCGTAGCTGGTTTGGTGACTTGAAGACATATATATGCAGCAGAGCTGGATTGGTGGCTGGTGCATAAACAGATGTAGCAGAGCTGGGTTGGTGGCTAGTGCATAAACAGATGTAGCAGAGCTGGGTTGGTGGCTGGTGCATAAACAGATGTAGCAGAGCTGGGTTGGTGACTCATACATAGATATGTAGCAGAGCTGGGTTGGTGACTCATACATAGATATGTAGCAGAGCTGGGTTGGTGACTAGCATACATAGATATGTAGCAGAGCTGGGTTAGTAACTAGTATACATAGATATGTAGCAGAGCTGGTTTGTTCACTGGCGCACATACAGATGTAGCAGAGCTGGGTTGGTGACTGGTGCACATACAGCTGTAGCAGAGCTGGGTTGCTGACTAGCATACATAGCTATGTAGCAGAACTGGGTTGATAACTGGCGCACATACAGGTATAGCAGAGCTGGGTTGGTGATTAGCATACATAGATATGTAGCAGAGCTGGGTTAGTAACAAGTATACATAGATATGTTGCAGAGCTGGGTTTTTCACTGGCGCACATACAGATGTAGCAGAGCTGGGTTGGTGACTGGTGCACATACAGCTGTAGCAGAGCTGAGTTACTGACTAGCATACATAGATATAGCAGAACTGGGTTGGTGACTGGTGGACATACAGATATAGCAGTGCTGGTTTGGTGACTAGCATACATAGATATGTAGCAGAGCTGGGTTGGTGACTGGCGCACATACAGATCTAGCAGAGCTGGGCTTTGGACTGACGCACACACAATAAGCTCTGCTGCTGGATGTGTAATTGCTCATGCTGTAAGATACTCCAGTGTCAGATACTCTCTCCAGTGTCAGATACGGGAATGGTGGTCAGAAATATGCGATATGCAAACTCCTGTCCAGACTCTGATTAGATAGGTGCAGCCTCTTTCAATGCAATTTTTGACCAGACAACGCCTTTAAGAGAAAAGTCAGAAAAATAAAGTTATTCTTTATATCTTGCATATCGCTGTGGTCTGACCACTGGGATTCCCACTGATCCCAAGATTGGAACAGGGGACATTTTTTAAAAAACATATCCAATTGTAGAATTTATTATTATTCCAAGATCTATTGATTAAAATTAATGTTAAAATTAACTTTTTTTCGTGGGGAAACCCCTTGAAATAGATAAGCCTTTAGGATGAAAATGAGTTTGTGTTTTGGAACACCCCTTTAGCAGTCCCGACAATCAGCTGTCAATGGCTTGATGCACATTAGGCCGGTTTCCCACTTCCGGCATTTCACCACTTTGCCGGATCCGTCACACTCCAGTACAGTGTTAATACTGTACAATGTCATCGCGGCAAGCTCCGGTCACCTGCTCCAGTCACAAGACTGCATGTGACCGGAGCTTGCCGCGATGCGATTGTACAATATTAACACTGTACTGGAGTGTGACGGATCTGGCAAAGCGGTGAAATGCCGGATGTATGAAACCGGCCTTAGACTCTAGTCTATATAGGGGCCCTTACATTGAGCAAAGCCTTGATATAAGAATAAATAAACAGAAGTAATAATGTAATGCTTATCCAATAGATGATTAAATGCACATCTACATGGTATACATTTTACATAAATGATATCAATGATATACTATTTGTGGATACATATACTGCGTACAGGAAGTATGACTTTCCTGTGTCATCTGAAGTCAATAAGAACAAGGCGCTAAGGTGCCGATTAATCAAGAATGGCATTTTGTACGCCAGTCTTGAGGAAGGATGCATCGTGTGCTACTGCAAGAATTGTGCACCAGTCACGGACTGCATTACATTTCTGATGTAATTTTGAACACTATTGTGGTGAAAATATGATGAATTTCCCAGACGTGCTCGGCCATGCCTCCTCAAGTTTTTCAAAAAATGTTTCATCTGACTGGGACGGATGTGAAACAAAAAACCCACTGGTTCTTGCCCAGTGATAGGCTGCAATTCTGATCACTTAACATTAGCATGAGCTCGGTGATTGACTGCAATGCTGTCGACATGACATCACCGCTGCAGCCAAACAACAGAGACTGATGTAGCATAAGAGACAGATTGTTGGACCAAGGGTGGTACGTAAAGCATAGGGGTTTTTGCACCTAGCTGTGCCTTCAAGATGAAGTTCCCTGTTAGAGGATTAATAAAGATTCAAATTTTCCATTCTGGGCAATTTTCCAACATAAAGTTCTTTCCACTGCATTATTCATCTTGGTGGCCTGCTATCAAACAGAGTATTACTTCTCTAAAATGTAACCAAATCCACCACTTGAATCCTTCACTTCCTCCACGAATATACATTCCACTTAATGATATCAGGTGAACCATTACATTTCAAATTTTTCAGATCTTCTCTTCGATCACTCCTCAGTCCAACCACTTTGTTTGGATGATGGATGCCGAGTGGCCCTGCAGAACCCCTCTTACTCCACCATGCACTAATTGGGCACATAAGACGGTACTGTCTAAACGGTATGGTATCACAAAAGTAACTGAAATATGAACTTAGTGACCCAAACCTCAAATAACCATAATTCTTCTGCAAGTACAACAAATTATTCGCTCTAACAAAGCTCCATCTATTTTGTTTGGTGATCAAAATGTTTAGCCAATCTGCATACACATGATATATTGAGTTGTTAAAGTAAAAACGAACCAGCAATAAGTTGTGTTTTGGGCAAACAGCAAGTCTAGTGCGATACCTGAGCAGTGATGTCATTTTTGAAACTGAAGAACTGAGTGGATAGATCAGACAAATCGCCCTTTGTGCAAAGATTCTTATCTTTCTACCATATTTGCATAGTATTACCAGTGTGTGCGCAGTTGTAAATACAAGCTTTACAGGTAACAGAGTTAAGTACTTCCACCACTAGCACCATTGTTGAAAATCAAAAAGTGATATTCTGTTCTATATTGCATTACAATTTAGGTGTTGTTTCCAGTAGAATAATGTAACCTCGATCCAAAGGAGAACTCGATCAAACACTGATTTAACCAAGCTCACCTCATAATCATGGTTTAATGCCTAGTGCATAATACCAGAGACAGGGGGAGGAAGGCCAGGCAGGCAGACAGGGGCGGGAATAACTAGCAAAACCCGATCCACCTATTAGATATTCTGCAGCACCTGTCAATCAAATAACACTGCATTGCACAAACTTTACTTGCGTGTATTTCAGAAACTATACATCCAATCTCACAAGTAAAGGTATGTATAGAATCAGCATGATAGTGCCAGTATAGCACTGGCTTTAGTTTATATGGGAAAATCCTGGTGGTTGGTCCTCTTTAAAGAGAACCAACCATCAGGATTTTCATATATACAGTGCCTTGCGAAAGTATTCGGCCCCCTTGAATTTTTCAACCCTTTCCCACATTTCAGGCTTCAAACATAAAGATAAAAATTTTATTATTATAGTGAAGGATCAACAAGTGGGACACAATTGTGAAGTTGAACAAAATGTATTGCTTATTTTAAATTTAAATTTTTTAAAAAAATAAAAAACTGAAAATTGTATTATTTAAATTTATTATTTATTGCAATATTATTCGGCCCCTTTAAGTTAATACTTTGTAGCGCCACCTTTTGCTGCGATTACAGCTGCAAGTCACTTGGGGTATGTCTCTATCAGTTTTGCACATTCAGAGGCAAAAATTCTTGCCCATTCTTCCTTTGCAAACAGTTCGAGATGAGTGAGGTTGGATGGAGAGCGTTTGTGAACAGCAGGTTTCAGCTCTTTCCACAGATTCTCGATTGGATTCAGGTCTAGACATGGACTTGGCCATTCTAACACCTGAATATGTTTATTTGTGAACCATTCCATTGTAGATTTTGCTTTATGTTTGGGATCATTGTCTTGTTAAAAGACAAATCTCCATCCCAGTCTCAGGTCATTTGCAGACTCCAACAGGTTTTCTTCAAGAATGGTCCTGTATTTGGCTCTATCCATCTTCCCATAAATTTTAACCATCTTCCCTGTCCCTGCTGAAGAAAAGCAGGCCCAAACCATGATGCTTCCGCCACCATGTTTGACAGTGGGGATGGTGTGTTCAGGGTGATGAGCTGTATTGCTTTTACGCCAAACATATCGTTTGGCATTGTGCCCAAATAGTTTGATTTTGGTTTCATCTGACCAGCGCACCTTCTTCCACGTTTGGTGTGTCTCCCAGGTGGCTTGTGGCAAACTTTAAACAACACTTTTTATTGATATCTTTGAGAAATGGCTTTCTCCTTGCCACTCTTCCATAAAGGCCTGATTTGTGCAGTGTACAACTGATTGTTGTCCTATGGACAGACTCTCCCACCTCAGCTGTAGATCTCTGGAGTTCATCCAGAGTGATCATGGGCCTATTGGCTGCATCTCTGATAAGTCTTCTCCTTGTTTGACATGAAATTTTTGAGGAACGGCCGGGTTTTAGTAGATTTGCAGTGGTATGATACTCCATCCATTTCAATATGATCACTTGCACAGTGCTTCTTGGGATGTTTAAAGTGTTGGAAATCTTTTTGGAACCAAATCCGGCTTTAAACTTCTCCACAACAGTATCACGGATCTGCCTGTTGTGTTCCTTGGTCTTCATGATGCTATCTGCGCTTTAAACAGAACACTGAGACTATCACAGAGCAGGTGCATTTATACAGAGACTTGATTACACACAGGTGGCTTATATTTATCATCATCAGTCATTTAGGACAACATTGGATCATTCAGAGATCCTCATTGAACTTCTGGAGTGAGTTTGCTGCACTGAAAGTAAAAGGGCCGAATAATATTGCACGCCCCAATTTTCAGTTTTTTATTTTTTTAAAAAATTCAAAATAAGCAATACAACTTCACAGTTGTGTTCAACTTGTTGTTGATTCCTCACCATAACATTAAAATGTTTATCTTTATGTTTAAAGCCTGAAATGTGGGAAAAGGTTGAAAAATTCAAGAGGGCCAAATACTTTCGCAAAGCACTGTAAAGTAAAGCCAGTGCTATACTGGCACTAGTATGCTGAATGTAAGTATACCTTTCGTTCTGAGATTGGATGTTTTATTTCGGAAATATGTGCAAGTAAAGTTCCAGCAATGCACTGCTATTTGATTGACAGGTGCAACAAGAAGGGAATATGTGGGTTAGGTCTTGCTATCTAATCCCGCCCTAAAATATAACTTTTAATAAATTCATTAAAAAATGACCTAGGTCCATTTTCTAAAAAAACACTAAATTAACATAAAGCATTACAAATGGACCACCAAGCTCAAATGGGCCCAAGTGTATGCTGTGGCACAATAAAGGGGACTGACCCCAAAACTATGTACCAGACCCAATAAACAGTTGTCCTTTTATAGGACCAACAGTTGTCCCATTCTAGGACCAAAAGTCAATTTGTATCAGATTAACAATAAAGACACATGAAGTTTCATAAACCTATGGGAACCGCCTATCAGGTGAATGTATAACTAGACACAGGGCCAGTACATATTAATAACACTCTGAGGAAAGCAGCCTTCACAGAAATGATACTTATCAATCACTCACTCCATTATATAGTAAAGGAACGCTCTCACCCATGTGTATAGCTGTGATGCCAGCAGGATTTCCCACATTCATAGAATCACACTCAAGGACGAAACAAAAGATGGTATTAGGCTATGTGTGCATTAGAAAAGTGATTTTTCTCAAGAAAATTTCTTGAGAAACTTCTGGGAGTTGAAGATTACCGCACCTGCGGTAAAAAAACGCACCAAAACCGCGGGAAAAACGCATGCGTTTTTGCCGCGATTTTGCCGCGTTTTTTCCGCAGGTTGGTCCCTGCGGTTTTTTATGCTGTAACTGCAATAAATAATATAGATAATAGATAGATAATAGATAATCGATAGATAGATAGATAGACAGATAATGGATAGATAGATAGATAGATAATAAATGAGAAAAATATATATAATGTCCCACCCCCCTGCATATTCTAAGCTGGCACCCTTTAGTGACTTTCATGTGGCACTAAAGGGTGCTTAGCCTTGTATTTAGCCAAAAAAATGAATAAATAATTTAAAAAAAAAACGACGTGAGGTCCCCCCTATCTTTTGTAGCTAGCTAGGGTAAAGCAGACGGCTGCAGCCTGCAGACCACAGATGGCAGCTTCACCTTGGCTGGTAATACAAAACAGAGGGCACCCCACGCTGTTATTTTACATTAAATAAATAATTTAAAACAAAAAGCGTGGGGTCCCCCCCAAATTGGATCACCAGTCAAGGTAAAGCGGACAGCTGTGGTCTGGTATTCTCAGACTAGGGAGGTCCACTGTTATTGGACACTTCCCAGCCTAAAAATAGCAGGCCACAGCCGCCCCAGAAGTGGCGCATCCATTAGATGCGCCAATCCTGGTGCTTCGCCCCAACTCATCCCATTGCCCTGGTGCGGTGGCAAACTGGGTAATATATGGGGTTGATGCCAGATATGTAATGTCACCTGGCATCAGGCCCTGGGGTTAGTGATGTCAAGCGTCTATCAGATACCTGACATTACCTACCCCAGTCAGTAAGAAATAAAAAATAGACAACAAAAAAAGTTTTATTTGAAAAAGCACTCCCCAAAACATTCCCTCTTTCACCAATTTATTGAAAAGAACAATCAATTCCAGGTCCGGCGTCATCCAATAAGGGGGTCAAACGATCCATAGTCACTGTCCCAGTCAATGAAGAACAGAATGTTCCCCATTGGCTGGGAGAGCAATGCAGTGACCTGAGCTAACATCAATAGGTCAGCCCATGTCACTGCAGGGGATGACGAGCGCTGACTTCAGGAGGTTAGATGAGATCATTACCTGCAGTGACGATCTCCTGCGCTGCTGACATCAGCGCTGCCACTGTCTTCTATGCCCGCCGCGTTCTCAGCAGTATCGCGAGAGCCCGTGACGTCACCACTAGTGACAGTCTTGGGCCGCCCGCGAGACGGGCATAGAAGTCAGTGACAGCGCTGATGTCAGCAGTGCAGGAGATTGTCACAGCAGGTAATGATCTCCTCTAACCTCCTGAAGTCAGCGCTCGTCATCCCTGCAGCTGCCCGCACTGCAGTGTGAGAAGCTGCTGATGCTGCAGGGTGGGCAGAGACTGACACTGCAGTGCAGGCAGCCGCGGGGTGGAGCGGGACACAGACTGCACGGGCACCCGACGGAGGTCACACCACACAGAAGTGCTTCCGTGCGGCGTCCAGGGAGTGTGATGTGTGTGTGTTTACTTTGCTCCGCTTCCTCTTCCTGTCATAATGACATCACTTCCCTGCAAAATGCAGGGCAGTGATGAACATTACCGCAGGTAAACCGTGGCTATACCGAGGGTATACCGCACATCATTTGCTACCTGCGGTATACCCGCGGTATTTCGCGATTACATTACGGTGAATGGAGTGAAATACCACAGGTACCTGCGGAAAAGAAGTGACATGCACATTTTCTCAAAAAATTTTCTCAAGAAATTCTGCAGAAAGAATTTTCTTGAGAAAAAAACACAGTGTGTGCACAGTTATTTTTTTTTCCCATAGGTTTTGCTGGGAAATGTCTGCAGAAAGATTACAAACATTTCTGAAGAAATTTCTGCAGCAAAAGCGCGGGTAAAAACGCGGGTAAAAACGCAGTGTGCGCACAGGGACTAAATGCTCCTAAATGCTTCATCAGGGAAGCAAACAACCCTTGCGTGCATAAATTGCACCAATTTCAACCATTAAACATAGTCACCACTTGCTGGGCACTTCCAACAGTCCTCAGTTCATCTGTGGCGTGATTCTATGAATGTGGTATACTAAGCTTCCATGTTTTGTGTGCCTTTAGATACAAGTGAAAAGGTTTTGGTACCGTGTTAGTCAGTTGAAAAATTATTGAATGTTCTCAGTGAGAGGAACAAAATTATAATCTTGTGATACCTTTTAATGGCTAACTAAAATAAAATAAAGTGATGTTACAAAGCAAGCTTTCGAGACATCTCAGGTCCCTTCATCAGGCATGGTACCATTTTTAATAGAATTGAATAAATTAGCATTTTTTTTTTAAAATATTTTCCTGTTCTCTATGAGACGCTGGATTTCTACTCTTTTGGATAATGAAGTAAAATGGGCTGCACGAAGTCTCAAAGTCCATACCCTTGTTGCCCACCTTGATAGACTCAAACAGAAGATGGATTCCGAGGAGCAGGAGAGCACTTTCATCAAGATAGCAAATTTCAAAATATAGGATGCCAGGGAAGCTACAAGGAAAACCTGATTGGGGACTACATTTGGGGATTAATGTGTAAAAGTGATATGACATACCCTCACAAAAGTAAACATTTCTAGGTTCCTTTTCATCAATTTGTAGCATTTTGCTTAAAATATGCTAATGATTTGAAATATATTGTATTTCGTTTTCATTATGAACTTAAACCCAAACATTTGTAATTTTCCTTAAGACGGTATTCCAATTTCAACTTTTCAGTGTCCTGACCGTAAAAACAAAGTTTTTGCAGGGTAATACATTTTTCCATGTTTTTATGATATAACCAATTAAGAAATGACATTTATTCCCTGGGAACAAAAATTATGTTACATAGTGTAATGGAGGAAATGTGGAGATTAATCTCCCCTCCTCCTCCACATCTGCTATCCAATCTTAGGATCGCATCACAGTATAATGACACTCGGCTCACGCTCGCAGCAGAGCGGGAGTCAGGGGTCATTAGCATAATGCATCCGATGCTCTTGCATCACATGCCAAATGCTTGTGTAGCCTTAGCCTTAGGGCTAGCACACACGGCAAGTAATACGAAGTGAGTGGAATGCGATAAAAAAATCGCATTCCACTCAAACAAATATTAATCTATGGGGCAGCTCCCATGAGTGATTTGTTTTCTCAGCCCTAATCGGACCGAGAAAACAATCACAGCATGCTGCGGGTGGAATGTGATCCTGTTTCACTCGCACCCATTCAAGTCTATGGGGGTGAGAGAAACATCGTATTGCATTCGCAGTACAGCGGAGTGCAATGCGATTCTCGCATCAGCCGGCAACGGAGATAGGAAGATAAATTCCTCCCTCTCCTCCGCAGCTGTGGTCTGATCGCAGGATCAGACCACAGTTGCATGACACTCGGCTCCCGCTGTGCTGTGAGCGTGAGCCGAGTGTCATGCAAGTACTTGCACTAATCCCCATGTGGCCCCAACCTACGTGTTAAAATTGCTCTGCAGAAATACTCGCCCATGAACACTGGATAGCTTCCCATACTTTCTTTAAATTAAAGATAGTGACATGCTCTTTACCAGTGTTTCCTAAATGCCCATCCTCAGATCATGCTTTCAGGATTTCCTTAGTATTGCACAGGTGAGAGAAAATGTGCCAAATTCTGATGTCTTGATAATGATTCCATCACTTGTGGAATACTAACGAAATCCTCAAAAAATGACCTCTTGAGGGTCATGACGACTGGACTTTGGGAAACACTGCTCTAAACAGTCCATTCAACCTCATCCAAGAGATGTATAGAATTAAAGGAGCTTTCTCGTCTTAGAAGAAAAGTCTGCACTCATTCTATGTGACTGCCAATTTGCGAAAGTGTACACTGAACACAATGCTAGTTATTATTATAATAACCATTTATTCCATGGTGCTTTGCATGTGAAAAAAGAGCATACATAAAGAAGCACAATAATTGTGAACACTTTAAGGCACAGACTGGTATAGGAGGAGAGAAGATCATGCCCGCGAGGGCTCACAGTTCCCCTTCATTCCCTGTGCAAATGGGCAATGATGTGACCACATGTAGGCAATTTGCATACTTGTTATCTTCTGCTGACCAGTCTCATCTGGCTTGTCTCAAATCTCTTTTGTGGACTTACTTATTGATTTATTAATTCACATTACCATTCGTTGGCACAGGGAATACAGGAGAATCCTGATGGTGTCTGCATTGCACATTTTCATGATGTGTGAAACTTTACTTCAGAGACTAAAAAAATCGTTAAAATCTGTAGAGCTAGGATAACTCGTTGTCATGTTCCTGGAACCAATCCATAACTACACGGACTTGTAACAAGGTGCATTGTCCTGCTGAAAGTGTCCTTCTGCCAAAAGGTAAATGACTATCCATCCACAGATGATAGGACCCAGAGTGTGCCAAAAAAACATTTCCAACATTACTCTACCATCACCTGCATGAACTGTTAACACCTGAAAGAATAGGGTTCATCGATTGAAGCTGCTTGTGCTGAATTTTGACACTTCCATTATCATGGTGCATGAAAAATTTTGATTCATCTGACAACTGGTAATATTTTTTCACTGATCAGTGATTGCCTTTCTGCTTCTGTTATACAGCTATGGAACTTGAACTGGTTATATGCTATTATAATACAGCCCTGCTATGCTTTAACAATTTGTTCAGATTCCTTACTTGGAGAACCAACGTTGTATTCATCTGCAATTTGATTGACTATGCACCACCTGTTCATCAGCATGATTCTTCTGCTATCCCCTTAGCGATGATAATTTATGTCGACTAGATCTCTTTCACTAAATTTTTTCTTCAATCATATTCTCAACTTACTACACACAGCTCAGTATACACTAAAGACCATCATATACATTAGACTGTCAGCTGCACTTGCCCATATGGACAGGTTCGGACATTTCCCTGTATTTTGGGGTGCAAGGCAACTGATTGTTGGGGGAATGTTTTTCAGACATGTCCAATTTAGGAATGTTTTCCATAGAAAGCACAGGAGTGTTTGACTGAAGGAGTATTCTTAACTATGGGAGAGACAGCTGAGATAATTGTTGGGCGAACAGTCAGATGAAACATTGTTTGCCCAAAAGTCATCTGATATCCATGGGGGCCTTTAGACGCAAAAGACTGAAAGGACACTAGCTGTGTAAAACAATGGCAAGTATGCTCGTTATGAAGTGGCTACTGCTACTAATCAGGCTCTAATGTGTAGGTGGGTGGTAAGTGTCAAAGTAACATTCACATGAATGCCAGTACCCAAGATTTTCCCAGCAAAATATTGCCCATGACATCATACTGTTTTCGCCACTCTTGCCTCATGTTTCCCTGTCCAGATACCTTATTGAAAGTGCTGCTACTGGGAAAATATGAACTTATTTCCTCCCGGGAGCCGCCGGTTTGCAGTCATAGGGAAATATCAATTAAACTATAAAATTGGTATAAAGCAAGACTGTATAGCCACCATTTAGCAATTCATTATAGTTATTAAAGTCATTAAAGCCAGCAAATTCAAATGGATGACCTACTAATAGTGTTAAGCGAGTATGCTTGTCACTACTCGGTACTCGCACGAGTATCACTGTACTCGGGCTACTCGGCGGGGACCGAGTAATCTCGCGATACTCGTGCTGTACTCGTGGTCTTCATCCCTGCATGTTGGCGCTCTTTTGAGAGCCAGCCCTCATGCAGGGATTGGCTGGCAGACCACTGCAATGCCACAGCCCTGTTAGTTGTGGAATTGCAGTGATTGGCCGGCCTGCACAGCGTGACCGAGCCTTTATACCGGCGGGCGCGCTGTGCTCTGCACACAGCCATCCAGACAGTCAGTGCAGGGAGAGTGTTGCTGCTTCAGGGAAAGGTTTGCGGCCCTTTATAGTTATTTCCGTAGCAGGGCTGCAAACAGTGTGACCAGAAGTCCTTCTCAGGACTATTGTAGTTGTATACAGGCAGGCAGGGTATAGCCAGGTCGGAGTACAGGAGCAGAGTCCTTCTCAGGACTATTGTTGCTGTATACAGGCAGGCAGGCAGGGTATATAGCCATTCCTAGTGGTGACCGTATACCAGCCTTCATCACCATATCTGGGGCTGGTGTACACAGTCTAAAACAGTCCTGATAGTGTCAGACTTCTCAGTAATTGTCGCTCCTAAAAACCTGTTCTTAGTGCGTCCGTGCTTGCATTTAAAAACCGCACGTGTGTGCCTGTCGGTGGCAGCGTACAGGTGCACTCATGTGCGTTTTGCACAAACTAGTATATAACGCACAAGTCTAGTGAATACACGTCAGCACAGCATTGCAAAATGCGCAAGGGCGTTGGCAACGAACAAGGAAGTGGACGTGATGGTGGTGCAGGCAGAGGCCGAGGTCGTGGGCAAGCTCTAATTTCACCACAACAAAGGGCCACATCTACTCGCTCGCACGTCCTGTCCCAAATTCTTGGGGACCGCAGCAGTACACCGCTCTTGAACCAAGACCAGTGTCAACAGGTTGTTAGTTGGATAGCGGATAATGCTTCCAGTCAGATTGGCACCACCACAAACACTCTGTCTTCCACACGGTCAAGTGTCAGTAGCCGTGATACTGCACCGCACATTTCAGAACCTGATCCTCCTTCCTACCACAAGGCTGAGTACACGTCCACGGACATTACTGATCCCACACTTGGACACTCGGAAGAGCTGTTCACGTTTCCATTCGCACATTCTGGCCTCTCGCCAGCTCCTGTTGAAGTGGGTCATGAGGAGATCGTATGTACAGATGCCCAAATATTTGAGCAGCCACGTTCTCACGAAGTTGACAATGTGTCTCAACAAGGGGTGGACGATGATGAGACACAATTGTCAGGAAGTCAGGAGGAGGAGCAGGGTGCGGAAGAGGAAGACGACATGGTGGATGATCCAGTAACTGACCCAACCTGGCAGGAGGATATGCAGAGCGAGGACAGCAGTGCACAGGTGGAGGGAGGCATAGCATCCCAACAGGCAGTAAGAAGCAGGGTGGTGGCCCCAGGCAGAAGTCAGGCAACCGTTCCCCGGAACAACAACACGACACAAGGTGCCTGTACAAATGTTAGGTCTTCCCGAGTCTGGCAGTTTTTTAAGTTGGCTCCAGATGATTCTAAAAAGGCCATTTGCAACACCTGCCGTGCCAGCATCAGCAGGGGTACCAAAACTAGCAGCCTGACCACCACCAGCATGATCAGGCACATGTCAGCCAAGCACCCGACTTTGTGGGAGGTACAACACAGTCGAGGAGCAGTGCTTGCTGATGTCACTGCTACGTCTTCGCTTGTTGTGCATGCGAGCCAATCCCCTGTCCATGCTGCCTGCGAACAAGCCTCCTCCGGCCCTGCACCTGCAGTTGCCTACGCAGAAATAACACCATCATCAAGCACGTCCTTGTCCCAGCGTAGCGTTCAGTTATCCATTCAGCAAACCTTTGAACGCAGGCGCAAATACACTGCCAAGGCCCCACATGCCACAGTTCTAAATGCTAACATTTCGCGACTGTTTGCGCTAGAAATGTTGCCTTTTAGGCTGGTAGAGACAGAAGCATTCCGCGACCTGATGGCGGCAGCTGTCCCACGTTACTCGGTCCCCAGCCGCCACTATTTCTCCCGGTGTGCCGTCCCCGCAATGCATAACCACGTGTCACAAAACATCACACGTGCCCTGAACAACGCTGTTTCAGCCAAAGTCCACCTAACCACAGACACGTGGACAAGTGCTTGTGGGCAAGGCCGCTACATCTCGTTGACGGCACACTGGGTTAATATTGTGGAAGCTGGGACCCAGTCTGAGCGAGGGACGGAACACGTCCTTCCCACACCAAGGTTTGCAGGCCCTACCTCAGTCAGGGTTTCACCCACACTCTACAGCTCCGGAATGTCATGCTCCTCAGCCTCATCCTCCTCCTGCGCATCCTCATCCACTTTACCCTCCACACCAGTCCCAAGCTGGAAGCACTACAGCACTGCCTCGGCGAAGCGGCAACAGGCTGTGCTGAAGCTAATCTGCATAGGTGACAAACCCCACAATGCAGAAGAGGTGTGGACAGCTCTAAAACAGCAGGCAGATCACTGGCTCACACCTCTGAACCTAAAGCCAGGAAAGGTCGTGTGTGACAATAGCCGGAACCTGGTGGCGGCTTTGAGGCAAGGCCAGCTGACACATGTTCCATGCGTGGCCCATGTGCTCAACCTCGTGGTTCAGCGGTTTCTAAAGTCATACCCAGAGCTGTCTGATCTGCTGGTAAAAGTTCGCCGCCTGTCTGCACATTTTCGAAAGTCACCTACTGCTTCAGCCGGCCTTGCCGGCTTTCAGCGCCGTTTGCATCTTCCGGCTCACAGACTGGTGTGTGATGTCCCCACGCGTTGGAATTCAACTCTGCACATGTTGGTCAGGATATGTGAGCAGAAGAGGGCAGTTGTTGAGTACCTGCATCACCTAAGCCGTCGGGAAATGGGTCAAACTCCACACATAACACCTGAGGAGTGGAGATGGATGTCTGACCTATGTACCATTCTCCAAAACGTTGAGGACTCCACCAAGATGGTGAGTGGGGATGACGCCATTATTAGCGTCACCATACCGCTTCTCTGCCTTCTAAAACGGTCTCTGCTCAAAAACAAACATGATGCATTGCAGGCGGAGCGCGATGAGTTGTAGCAAGAAACAGTAGTGGGTGTGGGTGATAACACACAGCCGAGCCTCGTCTCATCACAACGTGCAGTGGAGGACTATGACGAGGAGGAGGATGAAGACATGGAGCAACTCTCCGGCCAAATTGAGGATATGACATGCACACCAGTCATATCCTCGGTTCAGCGTGGCTGGCCAGAGGACAGGGTAGATGAGGAGGAGGAGGAGGAGGAGGACAGCATGTTCAGTCATCGTGTTGGTCAGGATACTGAAGTACTGGCTGTTAAGAGTCTGGCGCACATGGCTGACTTTATGGTAAGCTGCCTGTCTCGTGACCCTCGCGTTAAGAACATCTTGGCCGACAATCATTACTGGTTGGGAACACTGTTAGACCCACGCTACAAGGAGAACTTTACGTCTCTTATTCCCGAGGCGGAGAGGTCAGCCAAAATGCAGCAGTTCCGGAAGGCCATAGTCACGGAAGTAGGCAAAGCATTCCTCTCACAAAACGCTAGCGGCATAGGTCAGGAATCAGTGGACAACCAAGGCGTACAGCCGAGAGGGGCACAAGTCCAATCCGCCAGAGGTAGGGGAACAGTCTTTAAGATGTGGGACAGTTTTCTCAGCCCCTCACGTACCACAGCCCCTGAGGTGCGGGGTAGTGCCACAAGAAATCCTAAGTTTGCCCAGATGCTCAAGGAGTACCTTGCAGATCGAACAACTGTACTCCGACATTCCTCTGTGCCTTACAATTATTGGGTATCCAAGCTGGACACGTGGCATGAATTGGCTCTCTACGCCTTGGAAGTCCTGGCCTGCCCTGCCGCTAGCGTTTTGTCAGAGCGTTTTTTTAGTGCCGCAGGTGGAATCATTACAGATAAACGAACCCGCCTGTCAACTGAAAATGCTGACAGGCTGACTCTGATCAAGATGAACAAGGGTTGGATTGGGCCAGACTTCACCACACCACCAGCAAATGAGAGCAGAATTTAACGTTTGTAACGGGAATTTGCCATGTACCTACACTCACCCATGGGTACACACTTCTAGACTTTGGATAATCGCTGGACTGCTCCTCCTTCTCCTCATGCGCCACCATGATGACCGTTACAATAGTTAGGCCGTTGTTTCAGGTATACCCCCAGTGGTAAATTTTTTCGCCCATTCTTTCAGAATGGACATTACAATGACAGGAGACCCGCTCCTTTGCAATGGGAACAATGTTTTGAGGCCCTCATGCACGTCTCTATCCAGGGACAATGTGGAGTCTCCCAATTTTTGGCTGCCCTGCCTAAGGGCTATACTACAATAGACCCACTTTCTTACAATGGGCACTTCAGGTTTATAGGCCCTCATGCACGTCTCTATCCAGGGACAATGTGGAGCCTCCCAATTTTTGGCTGCCCTGCCAAAGGGCTATACTACAAAAGACCCACTTTCTTACAATGGGCACTTCAGGTTTACAGGCCCTCATGCACGTCTCTAGCCAGGGACAATGTGGAGCCTCCCAATTTTTGGCTGCCCTGCCTAAGGGCTATACTACAATAGACCCACTTTCTTACAATGGGCACTTCAGGTTTACAGGCCCTCATGCACATCTCTATCCAGGGACAATGTGGAGCCTCCCAATTTTTGGCTGCCCTGCCTAAGGGCTATACTACAATAGACCCACTTTCTTACAATGGGCACTTCAGGTTTACAGGCCCTCATGCACGTCTCTATCCAGGGACAATGTGGAGCCTCCCAATTTTTGGCTGCCCTGCCAAAGGGCTATACTACAATAGACCCACTTTCTTACAATGGGCACTTCAGGTTTACAGGCCCTCATGCACATCTGTATGCAGGGGCATTGGTGAACCTCACAATTTTGGACTGCCCTGGCAAAGGAAAATACTACAAAGACTCACTTCCTCAAAATGGGCACATTAGACTCAAGAGGCCTTCATGTACGTCTCTTCTCAGGGACATCGGAGTGCCACACAATGTTTTCACGTAAAATCTTTCATGTAATCTCCAAAAGTAACATACACCAGCTCTATCTCACTATTGGGTATGTGCCCTTAACATTTCCGTCATGAAAATTCATTTTGGTGTCATTTTTGAAGGTTTTCTGGTGAGTCCGTAAAAATGGCGTAAAACGCGGACAAAATAGTTCACAGCTGTGACATTTGAGTGATAAATGCTTCAAGGGGTCTTCCCCATGCTGTTGCCATGTCATTTGAGCACTCTTCTGAGATTTTTGTGACATTTTTAGGGTTTCTCGAGCACCCGAGCTTTTTAGTACTCGCTCATCACTACCTACTAACCTTATGGATTATCAATAAACATACGGTAAATGTAAATAGAAGGGAAATATATGGTTGTGGTCTCACCACAATCCTTCAATAATAGAGGGATCCATCATGGAGAGTCCCAGTAGAGTAAAAAATATAGTAATACATTAATACCTTAAAAAATATTAGTAATACTAATAATAATAATGATATAAAAATTTAATTTGCTAGGTTAAATGAAATATAATATAGCAATGAATTGATAATAGTAATAACAGATGTGATTTTGATGATAGACACAGCAGCAGCTGGTGTTGTGGATACAACCGAGATGTTGTTGTTCCTGCAGTGTCACACACAGCGATGTGTGGTGCTGCAGGAATGACAAACAACATCGTAACGGCAGCAGCGATATTATGAAAAGGAGCGACGTGTCACCGATCAACGATTTTTGACGTTTTTGCGATCGGTGATTGTCGCTCCTAGGGTTTATACGCTGCAATGTCGGTTACGGCGCCGTATATGCGTCACTAACGACGTGACCCCAACGATATATCGTTACCAATGTCGCAACGTGTAAAACCTGCCTTAGTCCAAACTGTAATTAACGCCATTACTGTCGCACCACAGGAGGTTGGAAAACAACAACCTCCTGTGGGGCGACAGTAATGGCCTTAATTACAGAACAAAAGACGGTGATTATAGGATGTTAGCTAAAATCCTTCAGGTCATTCAACCTGTCTCTGGGTTCCAAAGGTAGAAATGTTAAATGACCCCTCTCTGGGACTTCTAGTGTTAATCCGCTGGAGCACCTCGAAGGGACCGATAAAGCGAGGACCCAACTTGTAGGAAGGCACCTTGAGGTGGATGTATCTGGAAGAGAGCCATACCTTGTCTCTGGGCCTCTTCATGCAGATGGAGAACTGTTCCAGGGAAGACTTGGTCTCCGCCAAGATGGCGGAGAACATCGTAACATCGGAATCGATGGAATCGGTTGCAGGATTGCAGTGGGTGAGTACCACTGGGAACAGAATTTTAGGATGCTGTCCATACACTATGTGAAATGAAGACTTGGCGGAGGATTCACTCACATGATTGTTATACAAGATTTCACCCAAGGAAGGAACTTGACCCAGTTGATATTGTGCTCTGTCAGCATCTGATTCACCCGTTCCACTTGGCTGTTGGACTGCGGATGGTAGGCCAACAAGAAGTCCAAGGTGAGGTAAAATAGCTTGCAGGTAGCCCTCCAGAATCAAGACATAAACTGGACATCTCTGTTGGACATGATGTGGAGCTGTAGTCCGTACAGCCGGAATATGTGCTGGACGAAGTGCTCAGCGAGCACTGGTGCAGAGGGCAATCTGATCAGTGGCGTGAAATGGGCCAATTTTGAAAACCTGTCTGCTAGAACTCAGATGGTGGAGCAACTGGAGCACTTTGGCAGGTCCTAGATGAAGTCCATCGCAATATGCCACCAATGGGCAGATGACATCAGTAGAGGAAGCAGTCACCCAGCAGGAAGCTTCTTTGGAGTTTTGTTGCGGGCACATGAGGGACAGGCTGAAACATAATACTCCAGGACATCTTGGCCACCAATAATTCTGAGAGCTCAGCTGAAGGGACTTCTGTCCAGTGTGACAGGTCAGCTTGAAGGAATCACCCCACCAAAGAACTCGCTTCCTGTCTGCTTCAGCAACGAATATCTTACCAGGAGGGACTCGGAACCTGTCTGAGGGAGCCACCGAAAGAATCCTGGAAGGCTTGATAATATGCTGACGCTTCTCCTCTTGGTCGGTCAATAGAAACGACAGAGACAGCGCATCAGCCTTGATGTTCTTCTCAGCTGGGCAGAAGTGCAGAACGCAGTTGAAGTGATTGAAGAAAAATGACCACTGTGCATGGCACGGATTAAACCTCTGAGCCGACTGTAGGTAGGTTAAGTATTTGTGGTCAGTGTAGATGATGACAGGATGCACTGCTCCCTTCAGCAGATATTATTATTATTTATTATTATAGCGCCATTTATTCTATGGCGCTTTACAAGTGAAATAGGGCATATGTACAACAATCATTAACAGTACAAAACAGACTGGTATAGGAGGAGAGAGGACCCTGCCCGCGAGGGCTCACAGTCTACAGGGAATGGGTGATGGTACAATAGGTGAGGATAGAGAAGGTTGCACAGTGGTGTACTGGACTGAGGGCTATATTGCCATTCTTACAGAGCCATCTTGATTTCCAACAGTTCTCGGGCGCCAATCATGTAGTTGTGCTAAGCAGGAGAGGAGACCCTGGAAAAGAATCCACAAGTTACCCTCTTACCCGCAGCAAAGTTCTGCGTGAGGACTGCAATGGTACCGGAAGATGAAGCATCTACTTCCAGGATGAACTGCTTGCTAGTCTCTGGTCTATGCAGCACCAGAGCCAAAGAGAAGGCCTACTTGAGGGCGACAAATGCATCTTCCGCTTTTGCAGTTCACATCTTTGGACTCACCACTTGTGGGTCAAAGCCAAGATGGGAAGAATCCAAGATGAGAATTACGGGATGAACGAACAATAATAATTGGTGAAACAGAGGAACTGCTGGATCACTTTAAAACCATCAGGCCGTGGCCAAATCAGCATCGCCGATACCTTGTCTCGATTTATCGTGTGGTGTTATTAGTGTGGTGTCTAAGATTATGTAACCTAGGAAAGGCAGGGAAAACCACTTGAAGAGGCACTTCTTGTATTTAGCACAGAGACTATTCTCCTTTAGTCTCTGCAACATCTGGCAAACATCTTATGTGTGTGTGGTCAGACCGGGAGAAAACACCAAGATGTCGTCCAGGTACACTACCATGAATGAGTAGAGTTGATCTTGGAATATATTGTTGAAAAATTCCTGGAAAAGCGCTGGGGAAGTACTTAGCCTGAATGACATAACTTGATACTCATAGTAACTGTAACAGGTATTGAAAGTTGTTTTCCATTCGTTACCCGACCATATCCGGCCGAGGTTGTATGCACCACTGAGGTCTAGTTTGGAGAAAATCCTGGAACCCTGGAGGCAGTCGAACAATTCTGGTATAAGTAGCAGTGGGTATTTATTCTTTACCGTAATTTGGTTGAGACCTCTATAGTCTTACCATGGCCGAAGAGACCTGTCTTTTTTCTTTACAAAGAAAAATCAGTTTCTGACTGGTGAGGAGGACTTTTTGGTCTCAGCCTAAGATAAAAGGTAGATTCGACTGCGAGGAGGAGTGAAACCAGGAAGGAGGTCGATAGGACAGTCATATAGCCTATGTGACAGCAGAGTCTCAGCCTTCTTTTTGTTGAAGATGTCTGAGTAGGCCCAGTAGGCAGATGGCAGCTTCAGAAGGTTAGAGGGTTTCACAGGCGGCCGAGCAGGTTACATTGAAACATTACAACTTTCATGGCAGGAGTGATCCCAGAATGTCCAGTAGAGCTGTCTTGGACAACCGGGAGTTGCCACTGGTTACAGACACAGTCATATATAGAGGTGAAGAGGACTTGCTCTCTCCTTGAGCAGCCTCTCCTACCAACCCTACGCTTTTTAGTTTCCTGGTTTATTAGGACAGAAGAAGATCAGGTGCATAGAATTTCCGCAATAGAAGCACACCTCACTGGTGCGACGGATGTCATGGCGACAACTGGCCAGACGTACTTGATCTACCTCCATGAGCTCAGAGGAAGCAGCAGAGGTTACTGGTAGCAGTATGAAGGGCCTTTGAAAAGAAGGAGCCAGGTGATCTTCTCTCAGTTCATGTCTCTGGATCGTTCTTGGAACCAAAGGTTGAGAGCGATGCTAGGTTGTCCAGAGAAGATGGGAAATCTTGACCTGTTAGCTCATCCTTTATTCTTCCAGACAATCCTTCCCAAAATACAGCCACCTGAGCTTCATTATTACAGTCCAGTTTGGAGGACAGAGTGCAGAACCAGACGGGATTTTGGCCTACAGTGAGACTCCCTCGGCGGAGTCTGAGCAGCGAGGCTGCAGCTAAAGAAACTTGACCCAGCTTGTTAAACGTCTTGTGGAACGTTTCCAAGAAGGCCGGCGGGTTCTCGATGATAGGATCACTTTTCGCCCACTGTAGATTGAGTCACCACTCAGGTGCAACATCCTAAAGGCTACCTTGGTCCGATCAGAGGAGAATGTGACAGCAACTCAAAGTGCAGTGAGTCCTGGTTTATGAAGCTAGTGCATAATTTGGGATCAAGGTCAAACTGTGGAGGGGACATGAGACAAAGACTGGAACTTGATACAAGATTTGTTGCTGGAGTAGGAACTGCAGGCAGTACAGTGTTCAACAGAGACATGGCTTCAAAGTGGGTGTCCCGACGAAGCATCAGCGAAACGCGTCGAGGTGCAGGGTGGTGTGTCTGTGCAGGGTCCGAGGAGACACCCTGGTAGATTATTATGCCTGCACTTCCAGTTTGGGGTACCTCACTTTGATTCCCACTGCCATTGATCATTAGATCCATTGACTCATAGAGTCCCTCTTGTCAGCACAGGTTTATAGATTGGACCTTGATGTCTACAGCACCTTCCTCTTAAACCTGTACAAGTAAAATTATCTGACTGCTTAATGTATCATGTCAATCATGTTATTTAGCCATGCGTTATAAACTCAGGATATTTTTTGCTGCTATGCATTCAGATTAATTTGACTATATGAGCCTGTTGTATATTATTAGGGATTATTTACATTTTTGTGATCAATGTGTTTGATCTGTTATAAAAGTTTAAATGCCTGTTATGGGGTATCCCCTACATTTATGTAATCCTCGGGTCTGACCTTTCAGACACACTTCCCTGTTTTTTATTGTGATTTTACAAGCACTACTTCACTTTGTGGTTTTCCAAATGACATCCCCTTTATAAACTTGTATGAAAATTAATAAAATTGCACTTTATGATCATGGAATCGAATTTTCTGGTATTTTATATGATAGAAGAGTGATAATTATGAGATATGAAGGTCTTTTTCTTTCTTCTGTGGTTTCTGTTGGTGACTCTTCATACATACAGTCATATGAAAAAGTTTGGGCACCCATATTATTGTTAACCTTTTTTCTTTATAACAATTTGGGTTTTTGCAACAGCTATTTCAGTTTCATATATCTAATAACTGATGGACTGAGTAATATTTCTGGATTGGAATGAGGTTTGTTGTACTAACAGAAAATGTGCAATCCGCATTTAAACAAAATTTGACCGGTGCAAAAGTATGGGCACCTCAAAATAAAAGTGACATTAATATTTTGTAGATCCTCCTTTTGCAAAAATCACAGCCTCTAGTCGCTTCCTGTAGCTTTTAATAAGTTCCTGGATCCTGGATGAAGGTATATTTGACCATTCCTGTTAACTGAACTGGAATTGTTTTGTAAAGTTTGATGGTCGCCGAGCATGGACAGCACGCTTCAAATCATCCCACAGATTTTCAATGATATTCAGGTCTGGGGACTGGGATGGCCATTCCAGAACATTGTAATTGTTCCTCTGCATGAATGCCTGAGTAGATTTGGAGTGGTGTTTTGGATCATTGTCTTGCTGAAATATCCATCCCCTGCTTAACTTCAACTTCGTCACTGATTCTTGCACATTATTGTCAAGAATCTGCTGATACTGAGCTGAATCCATGCAACCCTCAACTTTAGCAAGATTCCCGGTGCCGGCATTGGCCACACAGCCCCAAAGCATGATGGAACCTCCACCAAATTTTACTGTGGGTAGCAAGTGCTTTTCTTGGAATGCCGTGTTTTTTGCCTCCATGCATAACGCCTTTTTGTATGACCAAACAACTCAATCTTTGTTTCATCAGTCCACAGGACCTTCTTCCAAAATGTAACTGGCTTGTCCAAATGTGCTTTTGAATACCTCAGGTGACTGTTTGTGGCGTGCTTGCAGAAACGGCTTCTTTCGCATCACTCTCCCATACAGCTTCTCCTTGTGCAACGTGCGCTGTATTGTTGACCAATGCACATTGACACCATCTGCAGCAAGATTATGCTGCAGGTCTTTGAAGGTGGTCTGTAGATTGTCCTTGACTGTTCTCACCATTCTTCTTTTCTGCCTTTCTGATATTATTCTTGGCCTGTCACTTCTGAGCTTAACAAGAACTGTACATGTGTTCTTCCATTTCCTTACTATGTTCCTCACAGTGGAAACTGACAGTTTAAATCTTTGAGACAACTTTTTGTATCCTTCCCCTAAACAACTATGTTGAATAATCTTTGTTTTCAGATCATTTGAGAGTTGTTTTGAGAAGCCCATGATGCCACTCTTCATAGGAGATTCAAATAGGAGAACAACTTGCAAGTGGCCACCTTAAATACCTTTTCTCATGATTGAATACACCTGCCTATGAAGTTCAAAGCTCAATGAGGTTACAAAACCAATTTAGTGCTTTAGTAAGTCAGTAAAAAGTAGTTAGGAGTGTTCAAATCAAGAAATTGATAAGGGTGCCCATACTTTTGCACCGGTCAAATTTTGTTTAAATGTGGATTGCACATTTTCTGTTAGTACAATAAACCTCATTTCAATCCAGAAATATTACTCAGTCCATCAGTTATTAGATATATGAAACTGAAAAAGCTGTTGCAAAAACCCAAATTGTTATAAAGAAAAAAGGTTAACATTAATAGGGGTGCCCCAACTTTTTCATATGACTGTATAGCTCCTAAAAATATGGACCTGGTTATTCATATTTTTCTGTTACATACCATCAAAGCACCTGACTAGGTGGACTGAATGCCTTGGTCCACAATCTACCACATGCTTGGCAGTCCCGTCTAGGATGGAGGCACGGATGCCTGCTACACTGCACCTGTCGTCGTATTTTTGCAAATGCCATTAGCAACCAGGTCCGATTATTTATCCCAACACAGCGTTCAGCTGTCCCTACCCCAGGCCTTGGAATGCAAAAAGAAATACCCAGTTGCCGATGGTCTGACAGTGCTGCATCAGCATTTGCAAGTACCACCTCACCGACTGGTGTGTGGCATGCTCATTTGCTGGAACTCCACATTACAAATGTTGGCAAGGCTTTGTGAGGAGCAGAGTACAGGAGTTCAAAACAAGCAACAACATTCCCATCAGTATTCCAGTCAGCCTCCACACATACAGTGGGGAAAATAAGTATTTGATACAATGTCGATTTTGCAAGTTTTCCCACCTACAAAGAATGGAGAAGTTTGTAATTTTTATCATAGGTACACTTCAACTGTGACAAACAGAATAAAAAAAAACAAAAAAAAAAACAGAAATACACATTGTATAAATTGTAAATAATTAATTTTTCTTTTATTGCATGAAATAAGTATTTGACCACCTACCAAACAGCAAACTTTCTGGCTCTGACAGACCTGTTTTTTTTTCTTTAAGAAGCCCTCCTACTCTGCACTCAGTACCTGTATGTCACGGTGAATGGGGAGAGCGCAGAGGAAAGGGGCTCCTAGACTGGATCTCAGACTAGGGAGTCCCTAGCTATCCCTTATCTAAAGCCTGCTTTACACGAGTCGATCTATCGTGCGATAGCACGAGCGATCGTACCCGCCCCCGTCGTTTTTGCGTCACGGGCAAATCGCTGCCCGTGGCACACAAACTCGTTTAACCCCCATCACACGCACTTACCTTCTGGACGACCTTGCTGTGGGCGACGAACGTCCACTTCCTGAAGTGGGAGGGACGTTCGGCATCACAGCGACGTCACACGGCAGCCAGCTAATAGAAGCGTAGGGGCGGAGAGGGGCGGAGATGAGCGGGATGTAAACATCCCGCCCACCTCCTTTCTTCCACATAGCTGGCGGGACGCAGGTAAGCTGTGTTCATCGTTCCCGTGGTGTCACACGAAGCAATGTGCGATGCCACAGAAACGATGAACAACCGGCGCCATTTTAATTAAACAATTTTATGAAACCTAGCGACGAGTAAACGACTCACGATTTGTGAGCGATACTGCGTCGCTGGGAGGTGTCACACGAGACGACATCGTGTACGATGCCGGATGTGCGTCACGAAAACTGTGACCCCGACGATGCATCGCACGATCGGTCGTCTCGTGTAAAGCCCGCATTAGAGTTACCTCTGAAGGTGAAGATGTCTGAGCTGCCACCCTGGCCCTGCTGCTGACCAGCACTACTGTTATACCCCCTTCCCATAACCACAGTTGAGGTCAGGAACAAGAGTGTGATAAAACCAACAGAGATAGGCAAACGGGAACCCAAAACTGTATCTCACAGCATGCTCACACAGAGGTATAAGACAATAAGGACGTAAGAGGAAAATAAGAGCAGGGAGGAAAAAAACGTGTTTTTCCACAACAATACCAAGCACAAAGCAACACAATCACCAGCAGGACTGGGACAAAACAGCACACAAACCAACACAGCATAAGATGATAGTTGGCATACGAAGATAGATTCCACGATCTTAAAAACGCGGGGAGTAACTGTGATAGGTTTCCAACAACATGTGATCCCAGAGGTAACCAGCAGGCTAGCAGAGTTTAACTTATGCTAGCCTGGCCATTAATGAGCACACTGCTGGTTGATGCCCCAGCCTGCCTGTGTAACTCAGAAACACCAGAGAAACCATTGTGTAGAGTGTCAGAATCTGTAGTGTGAACATCGTCTGATGTTGCCATGACATTCAGCAAATTTTGAGCAAAACTCCGTATTCACTGCACCTGTTTGAACTTGTTACCTCTATAAAAGACACCTGTCCACACACTCAATCAACCACACTCCAACCTGGTCAAGACAAAAGAGCTGCCTAAGGAAAGCAGGGACAAAATTAAAGACCTCCACAAAACTGGGATGGGCTACAAGACAGTAGGCAACTAGCTTGGTGAAAAGACAACTGTTGGCGCAATTAGAATATGGAAGAAACACAAGATGACTGTCATTTTTACTCGGTATGGGGCTCAATGCAAGATCTTGCATCGTGGGGTAAGGATGATTTTGAGAAAGGTCAGTAATCAGCCTAGAACTACACGGGAGGACCTGGTCAATGATCTGATGAGAGCTGGGACCATAGTCTCAAAGATTACCGTTAGTAATACACTAGGCTGTCATGGATTAACATGAAGATGGAGGAAGAAAGTACACAGAGTGATACGGATTGGGTGATAATGAGGAGGAGGAATAGGTGGTTCTCTTCGCTACAGAGGGTCCTGTTCAGCGTGGATGGGCTGAAGAGGAGGAGACGAAGGAAGAGATGGAAAGTCGTCCTCCTGGTGGGGACAGGGAAGTCTTGCCTGTTGGGAGTCTGGCACACATGGCTGATTTATGTCCCTGTTATGTGCACTGATGTGGAAAATAACGTAAAATAAGGTCTAATTTAAAACAACCACACCTGATCAGCTCCGTTATTGTACAGACTAGAGGGCCCAGCTGCGCAATCTCTAAAGGTCCCTGCGCAGACTGAAACAACCCTAACTGGATGACTCAGATGACCTCTTGGACCTTTTCTTCCTAACTGGTCATCGAGGTCATGTACCTCCTAAAGAATCTGGGGGAAGGTGGAAAGTAAAAATGAACCAATAGCAATAATCTGCCAGGTGAAACTCTAGACAGACAGGCTGTAATTTCAATCAGGGCCCACTTCAGAAATATCACCAGTGGGAAATGGAAGCCTGGGGAAGCTTTGAATAGTTACACCCGCCGGGTGATAGGACAGACTGAATTACAGCATAGGAAAAACTTGTTGGCAATAAACTTACAGTGTTCAGAACCAGTACAGTAACAGGACCTTACTGTGTCTCAGTGAAGAGGGAAACAGACCACAGCACAGAAGGCTGCCGGATCAAGTATCCCCCTTCCACGAGGGACAAATGGACCCTCAGAAATACCTATCCTCTGACGTCACTGATCATTTTTTTTCCCAAACGATCAGCATGTAGATCTTATGCAGTAACCCAGGAGTTCTCCTTCAGACCACAACCCTTTCATTTGACAAGATATTGTAATCGGTGTCTGGCACCCAGTACTCGCTCCACCTCATACTCCCGATCCTCTTCCAAATCCATGTCAATTATGTCCTGAGGACCAGGCGACCATGTAATGTTCCACGTACCTGCTAAAGAATTCGGGGGAACGTGCAAAGTTAAATAAGGTAAACCAAAAATAATAATCTGCCTGGAGAAACACTAGGCAGACAGGCTGTAATTACAAGCAGGGTCCACTTCAGAAATATCACCAGTGGGAAATGGAAGTGTGGCGCCCTGGACTAGCCAGGTCGTCACAAGTACTGCAACAACACACCCCACACCCCGAGATAGGCACACCAGTCACACACAAATCCTTGTTGCCTCCCTCCAGGGGCTGATGTCCACACCAGGTGGGGTGGAGCCAGGCGGCTGGTCCCACCCACTGAGGAGTTCACAGTCCTGGAGGCGGGAAAGGAAGTCAGAACAGAACCGTTAGAGAGAGTGAAGGAGAGAGAGTGAAGGAGTAGAGGAGCAGACTGACCGTCTCCGGGTACGTGGCCCGGGCACCGAGAGCAAGGTTGGCAGACGGTGGTGGCCGTCTGCAGGAGAGGCCGATCGACGCGGATCCGTAGGACCGGGGACTGGCGGTGGCCCGCCGGTACCGAACTGGGGAGCGAAGAGAAGCCAGCACAAACCGGCAGGGCCTACGGACCCCGACCAGGCTTGGAGTCGCCGTTAAACCGGTCAAATCCGTTAGCAACCAGAACCTCCGGGGTTTCCTAGCAACAAAGACCCGACTGAAGGCAACCGTCCAAACCAAGAAAGGGAAATACAACTACCGCCACAGTTAGAATTCCCAGGGCCAGAGCCTGCGGGAAAAAGGGGCTCCTCCGGCCCATATCCAAGCTGGGGAGCGGGTTACCGGTGGGAAGCCATCGGGACCGAAGATACACAACAGGTGCAGGGAAAGGCAGCCACCACCAACCTACCGAGAGTAACCACAGCAGCCGGCTGCGGGACCCGTCCATCCAGCCGTTTGTTTTACCGGAGACTCTGTATCCATTCTTGGCTGAGTGAGTACCACTGTGCCATCTGCCACCGCGCTGCCCCCACGACCCTGCACCTCGCCAACCCTAAAAAGGAGGGGAGCCAGCACTGCTTATAAGTGGCATGCAACAATGAGAAGTTAAAAAGTGTAATATTCACAAATTCATTCCTACTGTGACAATTCAATGAGATTTGAACTTTATGGTACGTATATAAATTATAAATATAGTGTAGGGACCCCCCTTATAGAGATTTGCCGTGACGGGGCAGGGGGGCTCAAATCATTGATCAATTATTTGCCAAAAATCTCATTAAATTGTCACAGTAGGAATGAATTGTCAATATTACACTTTTTACCTTCTCATTGTTGCATGCCACTCATAAGCAGTGCTGGCTCCCCTCCTTTTTACCTCGCCAACCCTGCCTCCCCGTCCCACCTCACCGGGCCCAGGGACCACCAACCCCCCTACCCACGGAGGGGAGAGAAACATCTCGGCTGCTCCCTGTCATCGCTCCCGGGATCCCCGTCCAGAGCAGCGGTGGTGTCCCAACCTCACCACAAACCGTGGGTGGCGTCACGGACCAACTCCCCAAACCCAAACCACCCCTTTTCACTCACGGGTGAGGAGCGCCGCTCGAGCCACCGAGCAGCAGCAGCAGCAGCGCCGGACCCGAGCGCCAGCGAGAGCGCAGCAGCGACGGCTTCCTCCTCGCCCGCGACATAACTTGGCATCACGAACAGGATCTTACCGGTCTGCCGGCTGGCAGAAGTGCGCCTTGTGTCCTGCCGGTGGTGTCCGGCCGAAAAATTTCAGATTTTCCCGCTCGAGCGTCTTCTCGAGCAGTGGAGGCGCGAAAGTCAAAGCTCCGCCACTGAAGAGGAGGTGCAGAGAAAAGACCAAGGGGGGCAGATGGCGTCTGGCCGCATGTAAACCGCGGCTATAAAAGCAGGGATGCCAGGACTCTGCGGCCATAGATTTGGTTCCTGGAAGGCACCGTTACCAACATGTCCGCCCCGTCCGGCCACGCAGAGATCACGGAGCCGGTGCCCAGAACAACGGCATGGCTTAGGGTCCGCACGGCGAGGATCTGCCGGCGCTACCGGAATCAGATATGTCTTCTGATGGAGCAGTGGACCGCGGAGGTGGAGGAGGTAGCTGCGGTCGCCTGGGTGTACGGGATGGAGGCCATGATGGAGGAGCTGGTGAGTGACCCACGCCCCTGTGTCCCTGAGGGACCGGCCGCTGCGGCTGAGGGACCCGGTCTGCCCCTGGCCCCCATACTGCCTCCGTATTCCCTGCCCGCGTGCCCCGCCGCTGCTGGTCCGTCTGGCTTGCGGCCCCCTGCAGCGGCAGCAGAAAGAGTGGCGGGCCCGGAGACTGTGGCAGCTGGCGGCGACCCGCCTGGCGCAGGAACGGACGATAGTGACTCCGGGCCTGACACCGAACCTGTCTCGGAGGAGGAAGGAGTCATCGCCTTGTATGACATGGAGGCCACTTACATCCCACGGAGCGGGAATAATGGATATCGTGCGGCCCTTCCCCGTCGCGCCTGCCATGCGCTGGAGGGGTTGGTACCCGTGTTTTTCCACCCGGGGCCGGGTGAAGAGGATGAAAGTGAGCAATGACGGCAGCGGTCCCTCCGTTGCACCGTTGTCCCCGTTGGGACCACCAGTACCGTTGTTAAATGAATGAAAGTAATCAACCGAGAAGTTAACCAGATTGTCAACCGTGATTGAACCGGCCGTTGCCGGCAAGTTTGTCCCCGTAGGGACCCTTTGCACCGTGCGTAAGGAACTGCTTACGGACACGCCCGAGAACTTGCAGGGCAACCACAAACTTGTGGAATGCAAATAATTGGCTTAATTCCGTTGTCGCCTCCGGAGAGGCAGATTGGAGGAAGGGCCCGCAGCAGAGTAGGCTGGGGCCCGGCCACCACCTGGACCGGTGGCCATCCTCCGGGGGTCAGGGGTTCTTTATGGATGTGGGTCCCCTGAAAAGACCGTAGGCTGCGAAATAAGGCACCCGCACCCGCTCGGGCAGCCTGGATATGGACTGGGGTCAAGGGGTGCTGCCCAGTTCTTAGGGGCAGCATCAGGGCCAGGTTGTTTGGGTGGGAGAGAGCGGAAGCCGACCGTTACTGCTAATAAATATGTCTACCGTTTGTAACGTTGAAAGTACCGTGCCTCCCGTTATGGGAGGATTTAAAAAAAATTACTTGTGTTTGTTGTTACTTGTTTTTCTACCTCTTTTTACAGTTTACAAAAATAAAAACGGTGATGGACGGGCAGCCCGCGGACGGTCTGCATTTAACTAAGGGGGAATGTGGCGCCCTGGACTAGCCAGGTCGTCACAAGTACTGCAACAACACACCCCACACCCCGAGATAGGCACACCAGTCACACACAAATCCTTGTTGCCTCCCTCCAGGGGCTGATGTCCACACCAGGTGGGGTGGAGCCAGGCGGTTGGCCCCACCCACTGAGGAGTTCACAGTCCTGGAGGCGGGAAAGGAAGTCAGAGCAGAACCGTTAGGGAGAGTGAAGGAGAGACAGTGAAGGAGTAGAGGAGCAGTAGAGGAGCAGACTGACCGTGTCCGGGTACGTGGCCCGGGCACCGAGAGCAAGGTTGGCAGACGGTGGTGGCCGTCTGCAGGAGAGGCCGATCGACGCGGAACCGTAGGATCGGGAACGGGTGGTGGCCTGCCCGTACCGAACCGGGGAGCGAAGAGATGCCAGCACAAACCGGCAGGGCCTACGGACCCCGACCAGGCTTGCAGTCGCCGTTAAACCGGTCAAATCCGTTAGCAACCGGAACCTCCGTGGTTTCCTAGCAACAAAGATCCGACTGAAGGCAACCGTCCAAACCGAGAAAGGGAAATACAACTACCGCCACAGTTAGAATTCCCAGGGCCAGAGCCTGCGGGCAAAAGGGGCTCCTCCGGCCCATATCCAAGCTGGGGAGCGGGTTACCGGTGGGAAGCCATCTGGACCGAAGATACACAACAGGTGCAGGGAAAGGCAGCCACCACCAACCTACCGGGAGTAACCACAGCAGCCGGCTGCGGGACCCGTCCATCCAGCCGTTTGTTTTACCGGAGACTCTGTATCCATTCTTGGCTGAGTGAGTACCACTGTGCCATCTGGCACCGCACTGCCCCCGCGACCCTGCACCTCGCCAACCCTGCCTCCCCGTCCCACCTCACCGGGCTCCGGGACCACCAACCCCCTACCCACGGAGGGGAGAGAAACATCTCGGCTGCTCCCTGTCATCGCTCCCGGGATCCCCGTCCAGAGCAGCGGTGATGTCCCAACCTCACCACAAACCGTGGGTGGCGTCACGGACCAACTCCCCAAACCCAAACCACCCCTTTTCACTCACGGGCGAGGAGCGCCGCTCGTGTTCCCGGATCCGGCCCACCGCTCGAGCCACCGAGCAGCAGCGCCGGACCCGAGCGACAGCGAGAGCGCAGCAGCGACGGCTCCCTCCCCGCCCGCGACAGAAGCCCGAGGAAACATTAGTTACACACACCGGGTGATAGGACAGACTAAATTACAGCATTGGAAATCCTTGTTAGAAGAAAGGCATTGAACACACAAACAAACCTGACTGTGGCTCAGTGGTGAGAAAGACACAGCATAGGTGGCTGCCAGATCAAATCTGAGGCATGACAGTCTCGCTGCCTTTTCCGTGACCCTCCCATTATACGCATTATGGCCAACACTGATTACTGGTTGGTCACCCTTCTCGACCCAAGCTACATGAGGCATTTTCCATATAATCTTCCTGCGGTGGACGGAGCTAATAAAATGGTGAAATACCAGAAGGCCCTAGTCGAACAATTGGTACAAGAATTACCATCTGACAATGCTGGTGACAGAGGTCATAGTTCCTTGGGCAATTACAGACTAGAGACTTGGGAGCCACACAACAAGTCCAACAAATGCAGGGTAACTCTATCAATGCTCTAGGACAGTTTCATTAGACTCTACCAGCATCTCATGCGCAGGGTAATCTGAGAAGGAAGGAAAAGTTTTGAAAGATGGTGAAAAAGTACCTAGCCGACAGTACCTATGTCCCCTGTGATTCCTCAGTGCAGTACAACTATTGGGTATCCACACTGGACATGTGGCATGAACTGTACCTCCACACCTTCGAGGTGCTGGCCTGCCCTGCAGCTAGCGTTATGTCAGTGTGGGTTTTTAGTGTCGCCAGGGGCATAATTGATAGGTGCTAGTGATGTGTCGCTCGCGAATGTTCCGACACAAAGATCTGGCTCCCTGCAGTGACTGACAGGAGCCGGATCCCCAGTGAGAGCCACTAAATTCTGGAAACGGCTTTTTTCATTGCTGAAACCCCACTGCTAAACACCGCCCACTCAACAATCTAATTGGTCCCTTGTAAATGGGTGTGGTTTAGTCACGGGTGAGCGGAGTTTCATCAGAGTTACTATAATCTTACATATGTGTTCACCAGGGGTGAACTCATATTTAATAGGGAGCCAAGAATGATTCAAATGAGCCAGCCCTTTTTGGTGGGCGGAGCCATGGGAACCGGATCACTAAAAAGATCCGGACTGCCCATCACTAATAGGTGCATCCGCCTATCAATTGAAAATGCTGACAGGCTGACTTATAAAAATGAAGAAAGCCTGGATTGGCCCAGACTTCTCAACCTCACCAGATTACAGCAGCAGAACCTAAAGCCAATTCAAATGTTTTTTTTTTTTCTATTGTATTCCCATGCACCCCTTCCCACCCCAAAAAAGGTAAGAGGTTTATGTTTTTTCACTTTTTCTTTTCCTCCTTCTCCTCCACCACATCAAGAGGGTCATTGAGTGGCCCTCGCACTTAATCTTTACAGGATATGTATGATGCCCTCTTTCATAATGTTTTCAAGATGTCTATGAGGCCGACCTCTACAATTCTCTTACATATATAACAGGTGTAAATGTTTTTCAGCCCTTGCACTTAGTGCGAAGGCTTTTTCAGTCTAGGAGTCCCACTCCCTCAAAATGGGAAAAAAAAATGTTTTTTGAGGCCTTCCTGTATGTGTCTTCCAGAGTGTATTGTAGTCCGTCTTTCTAATTTTTGGCAGTCCTTGCACTGAGTGCATAGGTTTTCCAAGATTAGGTGTTCCACTCTTTCAAAAGGCCCTCTTCTACGTGTCTTGCAGGGTGTATTGCATGCCCTCCTCATTTTTGGTAAAGCTTGCACTTAGTACATACACTTTCCCAGTCTTGGAGTCCCACTCCAAAAAGGGAAGAAAAGTTTTTTGAGGCCCTCCTCTACATGTCTTCCAGGGTTTATCGCAGTACCTCCTAATTTTTGGCAGCCCTTGCACTTAGTACATAGGCTTTATGAGTCTAGGAGTCCCACTACCTAACAATTTTAACAGAATTTGTATAAGGCCCTCGTTTATGTCTAATTCTGAGTACCTCTTCCATCTAATTTTTGCCATTTCTTGCATTGTCTGCTTAGGCTTTGTGAGTTTCAGAGTACTTTCTATGTAAATTAAACAGGATGAGTCTGACCATGTCACACACCACATGCCCAGATAAGATGGTAAAATGTTAAAATTACAGTTACCGGTGAGTATCAGCGCGTGTAGTTTTTTTTTTTACCCCTATGTCATCTACTGTAGTCATAGGGGACTGGGAAAGACGGTGAAAGATAGCCTGGTTATTAAGGGGTGGAGGAAGCGTTTTTTTCCTCGTTTATTTTGCCTTATCTAAAAGTCATTATATAGGATATAGTTCCTAACATTTTTTCCAGTAAAATCTATTTTATCTTCGGTTTTGTATATATTGTCACTCCGTAAACGTGGTGTAATTCTCTGACAACATTGTTCCCAGCGCAGCGACCTAGGAGTCATTGAACTATCTGTCCGGGTGTCGTCTCCTTGCTGTTCCTACTCCATGTGAGGGCTGTTTCCATCCAATATAATAGCCATCGAGGTCATTTTCTGACGCCTCGGACACTATAGGGGGCTTTACACGGTAGCGATATCGCTAGCAATTTGTAGCGATAGCGAGCGTGTAAGTATCCGCCCCCGTTGCGCATGCGATTGTTTGTGATCGCTGCCGTAGCGAACATTATCGCTACGGCAGCGTCACACATACTTACCTGGTCTGCGGCATCGCTGTGACTGCCGAACAATCCCTCCCTCAAGGGGGAGGGACGTTTGGCATCACAGCGACGTCACCGCAACGTCACTAAGCGGCCGGCCAATCAAAGCGGAGGGGCGGAGATGAGCAGGACGTAACATCCCGCCCACCTCCTTCCTTCCGCATTGTGGCCGGCGGCAGGTAAGGAGAGTTTGAGTTTTTGAGTTTGGGACGACCTCTCCATGGTGAACGATTTTCACCATTTTTGAGGTCTCTTAAGGTCGCTGGTCAGTGTCACACTCTGTGATATCGTAAATGACGCCGGATGTGCGTCACTAACTTAACCATACCTCCCAACTTTTAAAGAAGGAAAAGAGGGAAAAGTTTGCGGCGCGCAGCGGCAAATTTTTAGGCCACGCCCCCTAACCACACCCATTTCACAGTCACGCCCATATCCACTCCCCATCCACACCCATTCAGCATGGACACGCAGGCAGCCGGCGGGCCTCTAGCATGGACACGCAGGCAGCCGGCGGGCCTCCAGCATGGACACGCAGGCAGCCGGCGGGCCTCCAGCATGGACACGCAGGCAGCCGGCGGGCCTCCAGCATGGACACGCAGGCAGCCGGCGGGCCCCAAGCACGGAGACGCAGGCAGCCGGCGGGCCTCCAGCATGGACACGCAGGCAGCCGGCGGGCCCTAAGCACGGAGACGCAGGCAGCCACAGTGAGGCGGCCGGTCGCCCGCACAGTGAGGCGGCCGGTCGCCTTCACAGACAGGCGGCCGGCCGCCCGCCTTCACAGACAGGCGGCCGGCCGACTGCACAGAGAGGCGGGGAGAGAGTGGGTGGGCGGAGCCCGGGAGACGGCCGTCCCGCCCGTGGCAACGGGATAAATAATGCAAAGCGTGATAGTCCCGCTGTATCTGGGACGGTTGGGAGGTATGACTTAACCCCGACGACAGAACATTAACGATATCGTAGCGTGTAAAGCCCCCTTAAGGATGGTGCACGGGCTCGTCCCAACCTTGTCAAGAATAAGGTCGTCCGAGGTACCTCACACGACCACATGTACATAGCGCCAGGATCTAAAGGGAAGGATAATATCTATATATATATATATGTCACCCAGGCTATTTTTTTTATAGAAAGGGTCACAATGGCCCAGGATTAATGAATGGAACCTGCTGTTCAGCAGTGACACAACGGCCACGAGTGGTAGAGATATGTTGTAGAAATTAGTGACACAGGGCGCCATTACCAGCGCACACTGACAGCCTTCACCACAGACACTGAGGCTTCTCCTCTTCCCGCCCAGACGTACTTCCTCCCCTCTCCCGCGCCGCTGCACCCGATGACGTCACTGCGGTTACTATGGTGACGGTGAGATCACCCCCCCTCCCTCCTTCTCCCGGCAGCCGCTAGTCCCGCGTTGAGAGGCGGGTGGTGGAGCGGGGAGGGGCTTGTAGGAAGCGGAAGTGGCGGCCAGAACGGAAGTAGAACGGCATTGAGTCTGCAGAGGGGACAGTGAGGAAGCTGAGCTCGCTCGAATTAATATCGGCACGTTATCACCGGACAGCGGTTCTCAGGTGCGGACGGGGACGGGGAAGGGGCTGAAGGGAGGGAGAGGGGGGTGGATGGGCGAGGCACGGCTTCCGGCTAGCTAAGGCAGGGCTCTCGGGGAGTCGCTTCATACATGGGCGGGGAGAGCGGCGGCCTGTTCCCCGTGGCCTCCGTCCGCCGCCCCCAGGAGCCTCCGTCGGCGGCGTCCTCCACCTGTCCCGGCCCCTCCCGTCCTCTGCTGAGCGGCGTTGCCTGCCGGCGGGGTGCGGGCGGCCATTACCACATGTAGCGCTGTATAGAGATGCGGGTGAGGATTAACCCTTGGTTGGCGGCTCTGCCGTGATCATTGCTGGAGGCCCCTGGTGATTGGAATGAATCGGCCGAGGACAGGTGTGTGGTAATCGCATTGCCACTCTTCCTAATTAGCCGGGTACAGGTCACGATTGTGAATGGTGTCTTGAATACGGATCCACCTACGATCCTGAAAGATTTCTGGTCTTTACACTGTAAAACATATTCTTTGTTTCTTTATAAATCTCCTATAGGGAGGTTGCCCCTTTCCCTCTTATTAGCCGCATCATAGGCTCCTGCATAGCATTTCTGGAGGCCTTGGGCCGTCTGCATTACACAGCTCATTCAGGGCAATGCTCTCAGCTTTCCGGGCCTGACATAGTGTATGAGGCTGGGTTATGCAGATCATTTCCGGGTTATGCCTTACATTGCTGGCATGTGGGGCCCATCTCCCAGCGGGGGGTGGGGGGGGAGATCTTATTAGCTGGCTCACTCCATTCATTTCTATGGTTTATGCTGTATGTGGAGCTCCTATCTATTAATGATATAGCGCATACAGATCATGCAGCTCTCTACCGACTGCATTAGTGTTCAATGGTTAGACATGGCAGAAACTGGAACGCAATATTGGCCACTGGTTCTGGAGATTCATGCGGATCCTACACCTATCACACTTGTTAGATTTTAGATAACAGAGAGCAATAGAGAAAGGTGTTCAATTGCTGCGCCAAACGATCACTTCAGTGGATGTTCAGATTAATGCCACTTTATTTGTCATAAAGGTCGACGCGTTTCTGGAGCATCTGCCCCCTTCATCAGGACCATCAAGAACAAGAAAAACATCAAACAGGTTTGATGTTTTTCTTGTTCTTGATGGTCCTGATGAAGGGGGCAGATGCTCCAGAAACGCGTCGACCTTTATGACAAATAAAGTGGCATTAATCTGAACATCCACTGAAGTGATCTTTTGGCGCAGCAATTGAACACCTTTCTCTATTGCTCTCTGTTATCTGCTGTCTACTGGTGGCTGCAGCCTTGGATCTACATCACATGCGTTCATAGTAGTTGTGACTCTCACAACTACATTTGGTGAGTATTCATACTCCCCCCTCCTCACCCCGTACATATTGGGGTAAAACCCTATTTGCGCTTGTTGTTTCCACAGTCTTTTTCTTCGTGGTACTTGTTAGATTTTGGTATATTAATACAATCTATCACAACTGTCCTTTCCACATTATAATGCTGCATACATGGATTTTCACTCAATCCCTATCCAAAATAAGGCTTACTTATATCACTTCCTATGAAAAAACACACTAGGACCATTTTCATAGGAAGCCAATAAAGTACCGCCTCATATTGGGAGGTCCAAAGGGCATGACTCAATTTAATCAATTTAAAATAGAAGACTTTTCATCAAATGCGGTGCTCTAATTAGATCTTGCATGTTTAGAATATACATTTTTTACAACTACTAAAATGTCAGGATTTTTGGATGTTAGCAGCATTCCGTGTCTTTCAGGTTTTGTTAGACACTGGAGCGTTTGCAGGTGACCGTTGCTGTTTTGTGAGTGGGACTGGCTGCACATGTAAATAGCTAAGCCAGCCCCTTTCTCTCTGGCTTAACTGAAAAAGCTGAGCAGTCTGCCAGCCCTCTTCATACCCAGCACTGATCTTTTATAACCCTTCAGTGGGAGGTCCAGGATCATTCTCAGGCCGAATTCAGATGTCTGAAGGCAAGGTCTCGGAAAAGACTGATGGCCGGTCTGACCACAGGATCTCCTTGTATGAACCCAATAGACTTGTACACCTGAACTTGGTTTTACCCCATATCAGTGAGAAGTTGCTGACCATGCATCTAGCTCTGAAAAACTAAGGGGTACTTTGCACGCTGCGACATCGCAAGCCGATGCTGCGATGTCGAGCGCGATAGTCCCCGTCGCAGCAGCGATATCTTGTGATAGCTGACGTAGCGAACATTATCGCTACGCCAGCTTCACATGCACTCACCTGCCCTGCGACCGTCGCTCTGGCCGGCGATCCGCCTCCTTCCTAAGGGGGTGGGTCGTGCGGCGTCACAACGACGTCACACGGCAGGCGGCCAATAGCAGCGGAGGCGCGGAGATGAGCAGGATGTAAACATCCCGCCCACCTCCTTCCTTCCTCATTGCAGGCGGGACGCAGGTAAGGTGATGTTCCTCGCTCCTGCGGCTTCATACACAGCGATGTGTGCTGCCGCAGGAACGAGGAACAACATCGTATCTGTCGCTGCATCGGCATTATGGAAATGTCGGACCCTACACCGATGATACGATAACGATGCTTTTGCGCTCGTTAATCGTATCAAAAAGGATTTGCACACTATATCGACTGCGACGCCGGATGTGCGTCACTTTCGATTTGACCCCACCGACATCGCACCTGCAAAGTGCCCCTAAGGCCCTGAGTCAAGATTTCCAGTCTTCACATCGGTCTTGAGGGTATGGGGTGGCGTGTGAGGCTCCTGATTCGTTAAGAGGAGCGTGCCTTAATGAATCAGGAGCCTCTGACAAGCAGCATGCGTGTCCATGTGCAGCTCGCCACAAATCTGACACCAGACCTTGCCAGAATAAGATTTGTGGTGTAGTGAGCGCCACTGCCACGCCCCAACTCTCATGGGCGAAAATGGCTTGTGACCTCAAAACCCCAATGTTTTAGTGGAAGTTCGAGTTGGGTCAGAACTTTGCTCCTTTTCAGTGCTTTTTATGCCAGACTACGGGCCAGAATTGGGCCCTACATAATGAACAATCAAATGCTACATTTCTACTACATCTTCACTGGCAGCTTTTCTCAAGTGGTATCAGCGCTATTTTAGAGTAGCTGTTACATGGAAGCACAACCTTTTAAAGGGGGCTCTGTCAACACGGGTGACTGTTCAAAGCCAGTACAGGTGCTTGGTGCATCATAGAGGGGCTAATCATTTATATATTGCTTCCCACCTGCTTCTGTTATATCTACCTTCATCTTTATTTGGCTCAAACAAACCATAGGTATCAATTAAAGAAGCTGGTGGGGTAGAAATTGAGGGAAAACAAGCAGGTGAGAATTTGTATATAAGAAAGTCCTGCCATGATGCGTTAGCACCTGTACCTGGTTTAAAAAGTCAGCCTGTATATACATATGGACAATATGACCTTTAGGTACGACATATGGGGTGACGAGCCTGGCTGAAGGCCCTCTCCGCTGGCATCCTGGTATTCCGGTGACGTTTGGCTACTGGCAGAGTTTCATAGACCTGGATTTTTGCGATTTGCTCCAATACTTTTGTATTTCAGTTTATAGAATAGGCAATTGGGCAGTTGTGTGTGAACTCCCATAATTAGACTACAAAGTAAAGTGAAAAAAAAATTAATTTGGATCTCCTTTTCCCCATTAGAAAAAAAAGAAATTTAAAGTAGCCAACACCATGTCTGTAAGAGTTTGGGCGATCAAAATTTACAAGAATTTACTACTCTCTGAAATACAATAAAAAGCGATCAGAACTTCATGTCACACAAATTTCTATCAAACAGTCATGCTAAAACCCCAAGCCCTCCAAAAAGCTCCAGTGATAGAACACCCCCCTTCCCCCCAAAAAAAGAAAAATCATCTGATTTTTAAAGGTTTTATGAATTAGAACATATTAATCGGTTTACTTTAGAAATCGTGCCACTAAAATGAATAGGCTTGAGCTGTACTACCAGTCACAGTCCAGTAATGGTGCAGATTGAGACAATAGTACACCCTTTCCTTTTTATATACCAGCCTCAAAGGCTTATTCTCATATTTTTCAGTGAGAGGAATTGCAAAATACTTGTAAAAACGAGCGACTAAACAATTTACTTATTAAAAATACACTCCGTTCTCTTGAACAGGGATTTTTATGGTGTCTGGCTCAGTGCCTTGGTTAACGCCCGCCACTCCTGTCTAGTAGCTATGACTGAATAGATCTAGTGCTTACAAGCAGGGCTGTGGAGTCGGTAAGCCAAACCTTCGACTCCGACTCCGACTCCTCAAATTCTCTTGCACCGACTCCGGCTCCGACTCCGGCTCCGACTCCGACTCCGGCTCCGACTCCTACATATATTGCTTATAGTTAGGTGAAAAATTTATTGTAGTACATGAATATGTGTATGTGAACATCAGACATTTAATAATTTTTATGATACAATAATCAAGATATTTGGATAGAACATAAAATATATTTATTGGAATACAACTTTAGAACACAAACTGTAATAAATTGTAAATATGTAATACACTATGTAATATACAGTAGATTACATATATATCTTGTGTGTATATACACTGTATACATATATATATATATATATATATATATATATATATTACATATTTACAATTTATTAGTTTTTTGTGTTCTAAAGTTGTATTCCAATAAATATTTTATGTTCTATCCAAATATCTTGATTATTGTATCATAAAAACAATTAAATGTCTGATGTTCACATTGTACAATAAATTTTTCACTTAAATATAAGCATTATACTAAATGTTATTATTTAGTAAAATATTCAGCACATTCTGCATTGCACTCCTGTCCCCAATTTATTATATATTTTAGGAGTCGGAGTCAGTGCATTTTATACCGACTCCGACTCCACCAAAATGAGCTCCGACTCCACGACTCCGACTCCGACTCCACAGCCCTGCTTACAAGCTCTTTGCAGTAAAGCTTGGCAGCTCTGCTGCCGGCCTGGAGCCCACTTTTAGCTTCTAGGGCAGCAGTGTACTGATGCTGCTGGACCATAGTGTATTTGGAACCGGGCACCCATAAAAAGCAGGGAGCACTGCGCTCCTAAGAAATCATAAGACATCCCCTTTAATTGTGGATTTTAATGTTAGTTCTAAATTCTATCTTCTGCACATGTAATGTGCAAATCAATACAATTTTATTCTTCTCATCGGTCAAAATAGAGTATAAGCTGCATTTTATAAGGCCTGTATGTTGCTTTAAAGGGGTGGTGCACCCATATTTTTTATCAATATTCTATTGAGAAACAATGTTTCTCTCAAATACCTTATGTTGGCAATGGTGCCTGTGAGAGGCGCTATTGCAGACCGCTGTTCCTCGCTCCATGACCCCTGGGTTCTGTGACCTCGGGGATCTGGTGACGTCACGTCAAGTTCCCGACACTGCGGCCGGCCACATTGTCCGTGAGTGATGGACTATGGGCGGTGTTTCACCGCTCGTCACAGCCCATCTGCTCCCTCCTCCCTCAAAGCAGAGCGCTGCAAGCAGGAGACACACAGGGTTGTTATGAGTGGTGAAACACCGCCCACAGTCCAGTGAGTCAGACTGGGGCCGGCCGCAGGGATGTGACGTGTCTGGAACTTGACGTCACTGGATCCCCTAGGTCACGGAGCGGGGAACAGCAGTCTCCAATAGTGCCTCACAGGCACTATTACCAACATAAGGTATTTGAGAGAAACATTGTTTCTCAATATAATATTGATCTAGAAAATAAAAAATGTTTAAATCACCCTTTTAAATACCCATGGGGGTTGGTTCATGGTACGTGATTTTAGTCCTGAGCTCACCATCAGTTATTGCTTCAACAGCTATGAGGCCTATGGTTGCTTCTTGTAAGTTCATATTGTCTTTTATCTCAGCATAAATACTAAGGGGTACGTTACACACTACGACATCGCAAGCCAATGCTGCGATGTCGTGCGTGATTGTCCCCGCCCCCGTCGCAGCTGCGATATCTTGATAGCTGCCGTAGCGAATATTATCGCTACGGCAGCTTCACATGCACTCACCTGCCCTGCGACGTCGCTCTGGCCGGCGAACCACCTCCTTCCTAAGGGGGCGGGTCGTGCGGCGTCATAGCGACGTCACACGGCAGGCGGCCAATAGAAGCGGAGGGGCGGAGATGAGCGGGACATAAACATCCCGCCCACCTCCTTCCTTCCGCTTTGCCGGTGGAGGCAGGTAAGGAGATATTCCTGGCTCCTGCGGCTTCACACACAGCGATGTGTGCTGCCTGCTGGAACGAGGAACAACATCGTACCTTCGCTGCCGCGAATTATGGAAATGTCGGACCCTACACCGATCATACGATAACGACGCTTTTGCGCTTGTTAATCACAGTATGTGAATCCTTTTACACACTATGTCGACAGCGATGCCGGATGTGCGTCACTTTCGATTTGACCCCACAAACATCGCACCTGCGATGTCGTAGTGTGCAAAATGCCCCTTAGTCTTCTCTTCATGTAATGTGTGATTGTAATCCATTATGATTTCTCTTGGTTTACAGAATGTGGGATTAATCAGAAGATCTATAATTACAGAGAATGTTACCATGATCAGCCCAGGACTTCCTAAATGTATAGCTAGAGATAAAGATTACATCCATGTCATTCATCTCTGAACTCGCCCTCTCCCCCTTGCAGTGATCGGCAGCTAGTCCGTCCTCTGACTTGTATCCCCTGGACTCTTAAACGCTGACACAGATCAGCCGGACTCCTAGAGGCCTCATGGGCGTACATAGTACATTACTGTTGGGGAGTGAAAGTGAGTTCAGGGGGTAAGAATTACACCCGTATAATGCAGAAGCATAGGACTTTGTATGAAGGTGACTTTTTTTTCACTTAAAATGCTTGCTGTCTTAGAAATGCTCAAATATGACAGAAAAGATAACCCCCTAAATCTTGTGTGGATTGGCCATTTATTGTTGTAGTGAGAGTATAATCTGCTCCTAGGGTACAGAGGAGTTCCACAATTTCCAGGCCAATTATTGGGGAATGTCTTACTGCCGCTAACACATTAAAGCAACCCCTACCCTACACTAACATTAAATGTGACTATAGATTTCTACTGTGTAGTTTCCTCACTGAATATCCTCCTGCTTCTGACACCTCTGTCAGATCAGTACCCGGTTTGCTTTATCAAAATATCTGCTGCAGACGTATGGGGTATGCTATGGAAAGTGATGCACTTCTCTTCTGGGACACCGCAATACAACCCAAACCGATAGAAAGATAAGGGAGCAGCCATTTAGGAAAACAAAGGGGCGCCAATTTGCCAGATAGAGGCGATGACAAGCACATGGTGGTTATACATTAGAAATATATAGTCACGTTTAGGCCCCATACAAAGTGCTAGCCCATTCAGAAGGGTCTGCTGGAGTAAGATGTGCCAAATTCACGAAGAGGGCATGCACTTGTGTAAGAAATGTACTCAAGTCAGGGAATGGAGTACTTTTCTATTGTTTTCTATTCAACTTGTTAGTTGTAATTTTTTGCTAAGTTTCAGCCAGTGTTGTGCCAGAGTTCTAGCTCAAATTAAAATATTTTGGTCTTATAGGGGTTGTCAACTACTTGGACAACCCCTTCTTAAAGGTAGGGTGTCGCATTTTTTTAATAGTGATTATGAAATAAAGTATTTTTAATACAAAATTAAACTTACTGTTTAGTTTTCATGTAATTCTAGTGTTAGGGGGCTTGGGGGGCTGCTATCTTGGATTTGGTGTTTGTAACGACAGTTACTCACCTCCTTTATGGCAACCCCCTGGGCATAGAAGACAGTTGTCGGACTCTGAGCCTATACTTCAACATAGAGAAGGCATCTGCTGTGATCTGGACACGCCCCCCTGGGCTGTTCAGATCACAGCAGAGGCAGGAGATCAGCGCCATCCTTGTGGAGCACACTGCGTATGCTGTGTGCTGCACTTTCCCTCTGTCACCCGCCTGGATGGATGGGGTGAGTACTGATGCCGGCATCAGTGATTGCACCGTTACTGATCCTGGCGTGCTGCTTCCCACTCTGCTGCTCACACACCCTCCCACTCCACTCACACCCCCTCTGCTGACTTTCCCCCTTCCCCACATGTACTCACCTCGGGCTTCCGCTGCTCGCTGCTATGTACTGTGATCGCTGAAAGAACAGGCTGCCGGGGGCACAGGTCTGAGGTGTGTGCATGTGGCTGGGAGTGGTAATCGCGACTGACATCTGCAGCCTGAGTGGCACCCGCACTACTGATCACCCCTCCTCGCCGCATGTCACCTCGAACCTCTGATCCCAGCCGGCAGCACAGTATATGGGGGCGTGGGATTCAGAGAGGCATTGGGACACGGTCAGCGTGCGGTGGGGCATTGGGACACTTTAGACATTAGGATCACTTTGCGGCCAACAACAAAATGGCTCCGCACTGTGTCTTTAAACTTCATGCTCTGTTATCCTTTTGGAAACCCCCAGATTGGGAGGGGGAGGTGACATCACACACAGGAGAGCAGATTCCACCCACTCTTATTGCAGTTGTAATGTGAGCTAGTTCTACAGTAGGATTTCAGCAGCTGCTCCCCCTAGTGTTTAAGAGTGGAAAATATTAAACTTTTTTAATTTTTATTTGTCAATTAAAAACAAATATTATTTAAACATAACATTAATACTTTATTTTTTCAGTAATTAAAAAAAAAATTGACACCTTCCCTTTAAGCACCATATTTTCCCCATGTAAAGAAAAAACCCCTCTTATTCTCGCCTCTGGTGCAGTTTCAGTGGCATCGGCACTCTCTCCAGTGTGACACTGGCAAACCTGGTGATTGAAAAGCGGTTGTCAGAGTAGTGGACAAGCACTTTAATTTTTGGATTTGTGAGTCCAAAGTTAAGGTCACCATCTTGCTACACTTGTATGAATAACACACCTAAATGTAATCTTTTTCTCTGGATTAGGCTGATTCTAGCAGGATCTGCAGTAAATGTAGTTTCTAAGCAATTAAATTGGCCATAAACTTTAGATGGCTGCTTGCCAGACGTTGGTTTGGCTGGCTATTCCAATAGTTCATGTGCCTCTGCAGGATATTGGTGGGCCTTATGCCCCCTAAATACATAAGGATTAGGCATTGAAATGCAACATGCCTATTTCTTTACTCCCACATACGTTGGGAAGCCTCCTATGCACAGAAGCTACTCACCATTTGTCACAATGACATGAAGATTGCAGTGTTGCATAGCAACATTTATTGTGATTGAGCAACAAATGCCAAAAAAAAAAAAATTGATTTTTGTCACAAGTCACACACAACTTTAAATGGAGTGTCACCTTAACCACTATTTAACCTAACCACATAGTCAAATAGAGGACTTGGCCCCTATAAGATTCTATTGCCTCACGTGCATAAAAAGCAGTTTGTCTGATATGGAAACTATGGTGTCCAGTGCACTCTACAAATACCGATGCCTGGCAAATACCGCTATTTAGATTGACAGCACTCGGCCATACATACTCTATGCATCAGCACATTGCGATTAGTGACTACATGACCGCCACTATTGCTGTACATGTAAAAAGGTGAGGGGCACTCGATTAACACTTTTTGAGCAAAAAGCGTAAAAGCTGTCCAACCTTTCCAAGGCTGCCTCATGGATGGTCCCTAACTGACTCGCCTCTACATGTGCCCAGACAGGCCTTAAATGAATGGGAAGAACAAGAACAAGGCCTAGCTCGTAATGAAACCTTTTGAGGAAAGATGAGTGGATATTTGAAATGTCTGCGAGTTACTTGTTTGAGTATAGCATAGTGTAGTATAGCATAGTCTTGCGATAGCAATTGACGCAGATGTCTTAGATGCATGTTGTCTAGTCGTAGCTGAAACTGTTAAAGAGCTGCTCCAGAGTTATTTTTTTCAGCTCTAGAGTGACACTTTAAATGTAAGTAACATGCCTCCGGTCTTTTACTCGCCCTTCGCTGTCTTCATCCTTTTTTAGCATTGCTTCATTCCTGTTGAGCCTTCTTATGATCAGAACTTCTGACTAGCCAGAAATCAAGTTGTCAAAAGCTCCCAATACAAGTTTATGGGAGCCAGAACGAGGCTCCCATAGAGTGGTATTGACTTGTGACCTCCATCACGCTCCGTGAAACACTGGAGAGGTCCGTCGGGTCACAAATTGCCTGAGAGCAAAGATGGAAACGGATGAAGATGGTGGGGGACTTACAATCAAAGCACCACTCCAACAGTGAAATGAAGGAGAAAAAAAAATGCTGGAGTGGTGCTTTACTTATCAAATATCCATATTTGCTCCCAACTCTCAGACCGCCGCTCCTGGGCAGCAGAACTGGGTAAAATGCAGTGGACACTTTGAACCTGATTCACTATATGCAGGGGTTTGCAAATTCTCTAACCCGGCCACCCCCCCCCCCAATGGATTTTTTTTTGTGCCATATTGTTTTAAAATGGAGCATGCGGGTTGATGAAGCTTTCGCAAAATCAGAATGATCATTTATTTCTTGTCATTTGCCTTGTTAGAGTAAAAACTTGCCTGATCCTTTAATGCCTGTTCGTTGCAAATGATGAATTAGGCTAACCACGCCCATAACGACCAGAACAAATAAAAGATTTTAAGAACCTTTTATTAAATTAATTTTAAGGTGAAAAGGGTAAGTCACTATTACGACCTTTTCTTACTCCAGTAAAAAAGGTGCAACGACCATGATGAGTCCGGTCATTGGCTTTTATACCAAAGCAGTGCTATTTTTGACCTGCTACTGTAGGGATGGTAACACTGCCTCCACAATCTAAGGCAGGGGTGGGCAATTAATTTTCCCATGGGGCCGCATGAGAAATTGGGATTGGTTTAGAGGGCTGGACTAATATAATTACCTTAGTTCTACCCAATATACTACATCACTACACCCCCTCCATATACTACACCTGTAATAAACTACACCACTACACCCCTATATACTACACCTGTATTATACTACACTCCTTCCATATACCTGTAATATACTACACCCCCATATACACCTGTATTATACTACACTATATAATACACCTCCGATATACTACATCATTACACCCCTATATACTACACCTGTATTATACTACACTCCCTCCATATACCTGTAATATACTACACCCCCATATACACCTGTATTATACTACACCACTATATAATACACCTCCGATATACTACATCATTACACCCCTATATACTACACCTGTAATATACTACATCACTACACCCTATATACTACACCTGTAATATAGTACACCTCCATATAGTACACCTGTAATATACTACAACTCCATATAGTACACCTGTAATATACTACATCACTACACCCCTATATACACCTGTAATATACTACATCGCTACACCCCATATACCACACCTGTAATATACTACACCTCCATATAGCACACCTGTAATATACTACACCTCCATATAGCACACCTGTAATATACTACACCTCCATATAGCACACCTGTAATATACTACACCTCCATATAGCACACCTGTAATATGCTACATCACTACACCTCCATATAGCACACCTGTAATATACTACACCTCCATATAGCACACCTGTAATATACTACACCTCCATATAGTACACCTGTAATATACTACATCACTACACCCCATATACTACACCTGTAATATAGTACACCCCCATATAGCACACCTGTAATATACTACAACTCCATATAGTACACCTGTAATATACTACATCACTACACCCCTATATACACCTGTAATATACTACATCACTACACCCCATATACTACACCTGTAATATACTACACCTCCATATAGTACACCTGTAATATACTACACCTCCATATAGCACACCTGTAATATACTACATCACTACACCCCTATATAGCACACCTGTAATATACTACACCTCCATAGAGCACACCTGTAATATACTACACCTCCATAGAGCACACCTGTAATATACTACACCTCCATAGAGCACACTTGTAATATACTACACCTCCATAGAGCACACCTGTAATATACTACACCTCCATAGAGCACACCTGTAATATACTACACCTCCATAGAGCACACCTGTAATATACTACACCTCCATAGAGCACACCTGTAATATACTACACCTCCATAGAGCACACCTGTAATATACTACACCTCCATAGAGCACACCTGTAATATACTACACCTCCATAGAGCACACCTGTAATATACTACACCTCCATAGAGCACACCTGTAATATACTACACCTCCATAGAGCACACCTGTAATATACTACACCCCCATATGTCACACACCCTGCTCCCCATACAGCCTGCACCCCCATATCACACCCCATACAGCCTGCACCCCCATATCACACACACTACACCCCCATATGTCACACACCCTGCCCACATATCTCACCCTGCCTGTACCCCAACTTACCCCCCTCAAACACTCTGCACCCCTTCACATCCTTCTGTCAGTCTGCAGCCCTCATATGCCACTCACCCTGCAACTCCATCTTCCCTCGTATGCCACTCACCCTGCAACTCCTTCTTCCCACATATGCCACTCACCCTGCAACTTCATCTTCCCACATATGCCCCTCACCCTGCAACTTCATCTTCCCTCATATGACACTCACCCTGCAACTCCATCTTCCCTCATATGACACTCACCCTGCAACGCCATCTTCCCTCATATGCCACTCACCCTGCAGCTCCATCTTCCCACATATGCCACTCACCCTGCAGCTCCATCTTCCCTCATATGCCACTCACCCTGCAGCTCCATCTTCCCTCATATGCCACTCACCCTGCAACTCCATCTTCCCTCATATGCCACTCACCCTGCAGCTCCATCTTCCCTCATATGCCACTCACCCTGCAGCTCCATCTTCCCTCATATGCCACTCACCCTGCAGCTCCATCTTCCCTCATATGCCACTCACCCTGCAGCTCCATCTTCCCTCATATGCCACTCACCCTGCAGCTCCATCTTCCCTCATATGCCACTCACCCTGCAGCTCCATCTTCCCTCATATGCCACTCACCCTGCAGCTCCATCTTCCCACATATGCCACTCACCCTGCAGCTCCATCTTCCCTCATATGCCACTCACCCTGCAGCTCCATCTTCCCTCATATGCCACTCACCCTGCAGCTCCATCTTCCCTCATATGCCACTCACCCTGCAGCTCCATCTTCCCTCATATGCCACTCACCCTGCAGCTCCATCTTCCCTCATATGCACTCACCCTGCAACTCCATCTTCCCACATATGCCACTCACCCTGCAACTCCATCTTCCCACATATGCCACTCACCCTGCAGCTCCATGTTCCCACATATGCACTCACCCTGCAGCTCCATGTTCCCACATATGCACTCACCCTGCAGCTCCATCTTCCCACATATGCACTCACCCTGCAACTCCATCTTCCCACATATGCCACTCACCCTGCAGCTCCATGTTCCCACATATGCACTCACCCTGCAACTCCATCTTCCCTCATATGCACTCACCCTGCAACTCCATCTTCCCTCATATGCCACTCACCCTGCAACTCCTTCTTCCCACATATGCCACTCACCCTGCAACTTCATCTTCCCACATATGCCCCTCACCCTGCAACTTCATCTTCCCACATATGCCCCTCACCCTGCAACTTCATCTTCCCTCATATGACACTCACCCTGCAACTCCATCTTCCCTCATATGACACTCACCCTGCAACGCCATCTTCCCTCATATGCCACTCACCCTGCAGCTCCATCTTCCCACATATGCCACTCACCCTGCAGCTCCATCTTCCCTCATATGCCACTCACCCTGCAGCTCCATCTTCCCTCATATGCCACTCACCCTGCAGCTCCATCTTCCCTCATATGCCACTCACCCTGCAGCTCCATCTTCCCTCATATGCCACTCACCCTGCAGCTCCATCTTCCCACATATGCCACTCACCCTGCAGCTCCATCTTCCCACATATGCCACTCACCCTGCAGCTCCATCTTCCCTCATATGCACTCACCCTGCAGCTCCATCTTCCCTCATATGCACTCACCCTGCAGCTCCATCTTCCCACATATGCCACTCACCCTGCAGCTCCATCTTCCCACATATGCCACTCACCCTGCAGCCCCCCTCCCCCTCATATGCCACTCACCCTGCAGCTCCATCTTCCCACATATGCCACTCACCCTGCAGCCCCCCTCCCCCTCATGTCCCCTCTTTTCTCATTACCAGTCATCATGTGTCCACATCTCCTTCAGGATTCAGTATCTTTGCTTTCTGCCCGGCATCCTGTATCTCCTCCCACACAGTCACATGGGCGTGACATCATCGCAGGTCCTGCAAGATGAATTATTCCGTCTGCTGTGCTGCTTCTTCTCCTGCCGGGCGGGAACTTTTGAAATGACACACGCAGCGCAGTACTGACAACGTCAGAGCGCGTGCGTGTGTCACTGACAATTAGTGCCGGCAGGGAACAGAGGAAAGACTCCTGCGTTCCGCTGCCTGCACTGACTGTGCGGACCTGCACAGAATCTCTCCCTGCTCGGCATGCTGCAGCCCGGCTCCACTGCACCGGCTGAAGACGGGCGGGCCGGTCACAGAGAGCAGGCGGGCCGGATGTGGCCCGCGGGCCGCCCCTTGCCCAGGTCTGATCTAAGGGCTCATGCAGGCCACCATATTTTCAGTGCAAGTTTAGTTTGCTCTGTAGGAACATTGGATCGCACTTGGATGAATGTTATTCTATGGGGTTTTCCACATGTCTGATTCCCCTCCTCCTCGGATCACGGAAACACTTGTGTCCATGTTTCATCCGATATTCGGATGGCACTCTACCATCCAAATCAATGAGTCCGTGGAAATCATCAGACTGCACTCAGATAACTGACACAATGGAGAAGATGGAGACTTTTTTTTTTTTTTTTAATAATCTCATATGAGAGAATTGGATCACGCTATGATCAGGGTGTGATTTGCATTCGATTCTCTTGGATGAGAGAATTCGTGGTCGTCTGCACTTGGGCTACTTTCACACATCAGGTTTTTTCCATTAGGCACAATCCGGAAAAAAACGGGTAAAACGGATCCGGTACCGCATCAGTTTTATCCCCATAGATTTGCATTGTTACAGGATTGTGCCTGATGGCTTTGCGTTGCATCCGTGTTTTTCCGGATGCGGCAAAATTAAAGCGGCGGCCGGAGGCAACATATCTTGTAACTTTTTTTGGTCCGGCAAAAAAAACGCATTGCGCCGGATCCGGCGCGATACGGCGTGTTTTACAATGGAAGCCTATGGACGCCGGATCCGGCACAATGCGGCAAAAAATGGATGCGGCTGACGGATCCGTTTTTGTAAACTGCGCATGCTCCAATGTTTTTTGAAAAAACGAATCCAGCAAAAAAAAAAAAAAACGGGCAAACCGGATGCAAAACTGATCCACTGGATCCGTTTTTTTAACGGATCCGGCATAACTGATCCATTAAACGGATCCGGTGGATACAGTTTTTACATTTTTTTGCCGGATCTGTTGGATCAGGAATAAAAAGGATTGTGCCTGAATGCAGAAAACTGATGTGTGAAAGTAGCCTTAGGCTAAGTTCACACTAACGTTGTTTTGCATCAGTCACAATCCGTTGCCTTGAGGAATTACGGTATCCTGCAAAATATTTTGCAGGAATCCTGTTTTCCCCATAGGCTTCTATTAGTGACTGATTGTGACTGATGATGCTGCGTTGCATCCGCTGCGTCGTGGTCAGTCGTTTTTTAACTGACCGCCGGGCGGGAGCAACGCAGCATGTAATGTTTTTTTAAGCAGCGCGATCCGTAGGATTTCGCTACGCATGCGCTCTCCTCCCCCCGCCCCCGTAACCAGGATAAACATCGGGTAACCAAGCAATGCGCTTTGGTTAGTTACCCGATATTTACAGTGGTTACGGGTGCAGGGAGCCCGCTCTAAGCGGTGTACGCTGGTAACCAAGATAAATATTGGGTAACCAAGCAAAAAGTGCTTTGCTTTTAGTTACCCGATATTTACCCTGGATACAGTGTGCAAGGAGGCCGACACTTCACCACTCGGCTGCGCCCCCTCCCGCACTCCGCATGTGTACACACTCACTCACTCACCTGTCCTCAGCTCCGCCCCCCGCACACAACGGAGTCCGACAAAGAAATTATTTTCTTTGTCACTGTTGTCATCCGTTGTACAACGCATCAGTCACATGCGTCAAACAAAGCATGTGACTGATGCAAAACAACGGAAGTGTGAACTTAGCCTTAGCCTAATGGAAATGGACTCGCCAAAAAGTCTTTAATTGGGGGGGGGAGGAAATGATTACCAGGCATGTTTAGTTGTAGCTTCTTGTAGCCTTTGTATTTGGCAGCCCCAACTGAAACATTTCTCTGTTAGCACAGCAGCATGATCGTGTCTCGGAGTTGCTGTCAAGTAGTTATGTTGGCTTATAACAACTACGGTGACCTGAATGCTATACATGGAGAATTATCATATAAACTCATTCCACTTGCTAATTATAGTAGCCTAATTCTGAAGGTGTTTGGCCATCCTACATATCACCTCCTACTAAGCAGGCCTGTGGTGACTGCCCCTGGTGCACTCCTCCACCTCCTGTTACTAGATCATAGTGAAACCATGTCTGGCCAGTGCCAAGTAAATCCCCATGAAAGCTTGAAGGGGCGACCTAATGAATGGCTCCATACGGAAGTGCAGAATCCTGGAGCTACATCTATGGAAATGATCTCTACAGAATAATTTTTATTTTTTTTTCTCTTAAATCTCATGCACTATGCTAGTGCAGTAAAACGAAGCAAATCTTTTGCAACTGAACACGCAGCTAAAATCCTGATGCTCATTTTGTACAGTGGTAACTTAGTCGTATATACCGTATTTTTCGCTTTATAAGACGCACTTTTGTGCCCCCAAATTTTGGCGGAAAGTAGGGGGGGTGCGTCTTATAAGCCGAATATACGGGGGGGGGGGTGTAATGTATGTATATGTGTATATGTGTATATATATATATGTGTGTATATATATATATATATATATATATATATATATATATATATATATATATATAATATACACACACACACATATATATATATATATATATATATATATGTGTGTGTGTGTATATTATATATATATATATATATATATATATATATATATATATATATATATATATATATATATAATTAATATTATATATTTTCTCCCACTGTCTCGGGGAGGTGGGGGCAGGTGAACACTGCGGGCTGCAGCCTTTGATCTCCTGCTCATATAATATGCACAGCCGCTGTCCATCTCCGATGGTGCTGAAACCGCACCGCAGTGACTGGCTGGGGGAACCGTGCATATTATATGTCCCTGCGCCCCCCTGTGATGGCACATGCCACCCCTGTGTTAGATATGGCCCCCATGCTGCTACTCATTCTAAAATAAAAAAGCTTTACTTACCCCTGCAGCGTTTCTCCCCGTGTCCCTGCTTCCACTGTGATCAGGCACGCAGAGATCTCAGGCTGCTGTGGCGATCACATCACCGCACTGAGAACCAGGAAGTAAGGAAGAGAAGCACGGAGAGAGACAGGAGGGAGTTCAGCGCTGGAGGAGGTAAGGAAAGAGTGTTTTATTTTACTATGGGCAGCAGCCTGGGGGCGATATCTAACACAGGGTGACTTGTGCGATCTTTAGGGGCCATGGGCAGCACAGGGGAACGTGTGCCATCACAAGGGGGCTATATTCAATATAAGGGGGCCATATCGAGATTAAGGGGGGCTAATTTTAGGATGGGGGGCTGAGGGACATATACCCTATATGATTTGTTAGAGGGACACTGGCATTATAAGATGGACCCCATTTAACATTTAAAAAAAAATTCCTTTTCCTTCACCAAATTTGGGGGTGCGTTTTATAATCAGGTGCGTCTTATAAAGCGAAAAATACGGTACTTTTATAGAAGAAAAAAAAATCACCACCTGCATATTGGTAATGGCTGCACTGAACCTTATGTGCCCATCAATCCTATGACATAAGCCATGTCACATGACTGCTGCAGTGATCAGTGCTCAGTGTAAGGCTATGTTCACACGCAGCATCTTTTTTTTTTTTTTTTTCCTGTGCATCTTAAAATAACCATAAACGCACCGCGGCAAAAAAACGCAATGCATGTTTTACCGCGTTATTGACATGTTTTTAAAGCGTTTTGCCCAATGCGTTGAAGTCAAATCTATTCATTGGAAGGGCTCAAAAACGCTGGAAAAACAGAGAATTTACATGCTGCGTCTTGAAAAACGCAGCCAACAAAAGGTGCCCAGTGTGGACAGCAAAATCAAAATCTCATAGACTTTGGGGGAAGGAAATGCATGCATTTTGGTGCATCTTTGTGACCTCAAAAATGCTGCAAAAGATGCCCTGTGGGATCTTAGCCTTAACTTAGGCTGCTTTCACACTTGCGTTGTTTTGCATCAGTTGTGTGACTGATGCAACAGATGCGTTGCAGATAGTGACAGCTGATTGCCCGGCCGCCGGCTACTGTGAACGATCAGCTGATCGTTTGGCCGCCGAGAGAATTTGCTTTTGATAATTAAACACGAGCTGAGCATGTGCAGTGAAAAAAAAAGGATTCCGCTGCTCAAAAAAACGCTACATGCTGCGTTCCTGCCGCCTGACGGTCAGTCGTTTAACGGCCCTTAGGTTTGTCAAGTAGTGGACAACTTCTTCAAGGATGGGTGTACACATTATGATTGCATTAGTCCGCTTCTAATAAAGATATTTGGGCTTCATGCTCGTGTGAAACAAGTCTTCTATTCACTCCACATCTGCATAAGGACCAGATAGTTCTTCACTAAACAAGTGCTTTTGGAAGCCTCAGGCCCCATGCACATGCTGCTTTTTTTTTTTGCCCCTCTTTTTGGTGCAGTTTGTGGCCAAAAACTGCATATCTTTCCTTCTCTAGCAAAGTCTGACAGAACAGATTTGCTTTTTTTTTTGTCTGCAGTTTGTGTGACAAAATGCAGCATGTAAATTCTTTGTGCGTTTTTGACCTGCATTTTTCAGTTTTTACAACTGTTGATTTCACAATGCGTTTTGCCACTTTTTTTTTTTTTTTTTTTTGGAACAATACTGCACTTTCTAGCAGAAAACGCAACAAAAAAAATTGCACTGTGCGGACATAGCCTAAGGCTTCCTGTTCCTAATGGGCCAGGTGAAAAGATATTTGGGACATTCAGTGTGTTTTTAAACAGTAAGCTATAAATTCCCATTGCCATGAACACAGGGGGTCTTTCTTTAGATCTTTGGTGGCGGGGATATCAGGCAGCATGGGCTGAGTCCTCTTGGTGTGCTGCAAGGCGTGTCAGGAAGTAGTGGTCAGGCTTGCACAGTGAGAGCATCTCAGTAAGATCACACATTCGACTTTTCTCCCGTTTGTCGGATCCGGTGCGCTCCCGTACACTGTGTACAGTACAGTGGCTGTGCGACAAGCCCCGGTCACGTGCTGTCATGTGACCAGGAAGTTGCAGCGCAGCCACTGTACTGTATATTCTGTACGGGAGCGCGCCGGATCCCTCAAACGCGAGAAAAGCCGGATGTGTGCCCTTAGCTTTATGACGCACAGCGTGCGACACAGTGTGCATCTGACCTGGTCTCTCTCTACACTAGTTGTTCCCCAAACACCAGTCCTCATGGCCCCCAACAAGTCATGTTATCAGAATTTCCTTACTATTGAGCAGGTGATGGAATCATTATCAAGGCATCACCTGTGCTATATTAAGGAAATCCTGAAAACATGACCTGTTGGGGTCGTGAGGACTAGAGTTTGGGAACCACTGCTCTTAGCTGCTAGAGACACAGGTCAAGTGTACACTATGCCATAACCCCCCCCCCCATTGGCAGCCCCACCGCAGCATTTGATCGCCAACTCTTTGGTTGTCTGTCCTCCCAGAGCCGTACAAACAGCCAAAGGGCCGGAAGTGGCCCACAGGCTGCAGTTTGCCCACATTTACTGTAGCATGTCATGTTCAACACAATATACTGTGGTGATTTCATTAGGAAAGAATGTATGCCAAAACAATCATATGTATCCTATGATCATAGCAAAAGAAGAATGAAATTTACGTTTTGTTTTTTTTGTTTTAAATCCCCCCTCAATGTAACCTAAGCATATAAGCCTCAATTTTTTAATTGCTGTGACTTCAAAAAATTGAAATGATGAATTGGGGTTTTAGTTTTGGGAATGTCCCTATAACAATCTAACCTTAAATGGGTTGTCTGGCCTAAATCCACAAGTTTGCCATCGCTGTATGTGAGTGCAGACTTGTGAAGCTTCACATCTTATGGACTGTGCATTGTGAGGAGTCTCCTGTTTCAGAACTAGGAACAGTGATCACCTGGCCACGAGGATGTGATATGCAGACTACAGGCCACGGTCTGACTAGAGGGGCATACCCTCGCTCAGTGTATTGAGCGAGGCCGGGCACATCTATTCGGATTCTAGCTGGGAGTCTGCATATCTCATACTGGTAGCCACTTGCCCACCATTCCTGGCTAGGACCCTGGAGAATCCGCACAGTGCACCATGTCACATAGAGCAACTGCAAACTTGGGGATTTAAACCAAACAACCCCTTTTACAACCCCTTTTTAAGTTTCTGCAGAATTGATGCAGCTGTTTGAGCACTAAAGTTTAACCCCTTACCAACATAGGACCTATTGGTAAGTCCTATGTCGGCTCCTTGATTTTGATGTGGGCTCACACGCTGAGCCTCCATCTTTTGCCGGAATCACCCAGCACGGCCTGCCGCCCTCCGGACAGGCGTGTCTCAGCTGCATAGGAATACATGCAGCCAACCCGCTCCTGTCGGGAGAGTGCGGCCGAGCTGGGTGATGCGAGACTCTTGTGAGTTTCGCAATTGTGACTCCGGCCTTTCCCTACACATGTCGGCTGATCTTCACAGCCAACATGTGCCTCTACCCTGTTAACTGGTTAAATACCACTGACAATCTCTGACAGCGGGCTTTAATGCATGTCTGCAGGGAGCGCGCCATTCCTGGCTCCCATCGGTGGCCCCGTGACTATTGAAAATAAAAGAAATGCACGTATTTGGTATTGCACGTATTTGGTATCACCCCATCTATCAAAATATAAAATGAATTAATCAGATCCAGAAAGGGCGTAATGAGAAAAAAAAAATTCAGAACTCCAGAATTATGTTTTTTGGGGTTTTTTTTGGGACTCCTCAACATTGCAATCAAGTGCAGTAAGAGGCGATCAAAACATCACATCTACACCAAAATGGTAGAGTTAAAGTTACCTCAGGAAGCAAAAAATAAGCCATGACACAGCCCCAGATCCCAAAAAATGACAACGCGGGGGGGGGGGGTCTCAGAAAATGGCACCAAAAATGCAATTATTTTTTCTTTATCGTTCCTTTGGGAGACCCAGACCATGGTGTTTAGCTTCTGCCTCCGGAGGACACACAAAGTACTACACTTAAAAGTGTAGCTCCTCCCTCTGAGCTTATACACCCCCTGGTAGCCAGTCCTAGCCAGTTTATTGCTTTGTGTCAGGAGGCATACATCCACACATGCATTCTCACCTGATTTGTTTGACTTTTGTAAAGAGTTTTAAGAAAAGCGGGTCCATGTCTGGACTCCCGGCATGTCCCTTCTCACCCCACTGTGTCGGCGGTGTTGTTAAGATTGATTTACAAGGCTGCAGCCTTACATGCCGCGCTCCTTCACCATCCCTTCTGGGCTCTGGCTTGAAGTGGGAGCCAGCACGGTCTCCATGCCTGGCAGGAGTCCGGTCTCCATCCACAGCCCCTTGAGGATTCTGCTGGACCGGAGCACTCATCCCCAGGGACATGGCCCTGCGTCTCAGCAGCTAAGTACCTGAGACGTTTATGTTGGGGGTCCCGGTTCTTTATTGTAAGGGGAGAGTATGCTGTATGTGATTGTTTTAACTTTTCCGGCGGGTTCTCTAGCTTTTGCCTGAGAACCGCGCCGATGGTGCCTGCTTGTCGGCCTCGCCGCTTAAATTTAGGCCCCGGCTTCGCTGGAGGCCTAGTTTCATTTTCCTGCCCTCGCATGTCACTCATGCAGAAGGACAGGTTCGGCTCCTCCCGGCGGCCGTTCTACACAGGGGAGGGACACTCCCCACTGCTGGGGCGTCCCTCCTTCCCTGCAGGTCTCTATAGCCCTCCAGTTCCCGCTCTTTTATAGGAACGCCCTCTTCTCATGCAGAGTTCACTCTGCTCTGGGACATCCTGCATTCTGCATCTCTGCTGAGGTGCTGCGACTGGGGGACCGGGCTTCGGGATCTGGAGGGCACACAACACCGCGCTCAGCGGTCTGGTAAGCCACAGCCGGTCTCCGGTTGTGGACCTCTGTATATTCTCCCTGGGGTTCATTCTCTGCAAAGCCCCCACTCCAGCAGCATGTCTCACACAAGGAGCAAGGCTCCAAAGCTTTATTCTACATGCACTGCATGTAAGCTCCTGCTGCCTGAGCCGAGCACCTATCCACATTGTGATGTCTGCTCTAACTTGGCGGGGCCACAGCCTGGAGTCTCACCCCCAGTGGTCTCTCAGGCTGCTGCTGCACCTGTGATTGAACCCCCGGCCTGGGTAGAGTCCTTTTCTAGGTCCATATCCCAGTCATTTGCTGAGGGGACTTTTGTCCAGGACTTTGATGAATATGCATCAGCCCCCCTCACAGGGTGCCTCTAATACTCTTGACAGAGGACTCCTATCCTCTGACCTCCGTCCATCAGAGCTCACGGAAGATTCATCATCTGATCCCAGACCCCGTCCTTCTAAGAGAAGGCGCAGGGTTTCCTCCCCCTCCCCATCCCACGGCTCTGTCTCAAGAGCTGACTCTCAAGATGAGGAGGATGCCCTCACCGGGGGCTCGGAGGCTATGTATCCCATCGAGTTCTCTGAGGGTGACTCAGATCTTAGTGATTTGATTGCTTCTATTAATTCTGTGCTGGATCTCAATCCGCCAGTGTCAGAGGAGCAACTCTCTTTGGCAGAAAAACATCAGTTTTCCTCGCCTAAGAGAGTGAAGAGTGTGTTCTTTAACCACTCCAGTTTTCAGACCGCTGTGACCAAGCCCAGGGCCTGCCCTGACAAACGCTTTCCAAAGCGTGGTTCTGATGACCGGTTTCCATTTCCACCTGAGGTGGTCAAGGAGTGGTCTCACTCCCCAAAGGTAGACCCTCCGGTGTCTAGGCTATCAGCCCGGACCGTTGTATCGGTGGCTGACGGCACCTCACTTAAGGATTCCACTGACCGTCAGATTGACCTTCTGGCCAAATCTGTGTATGAAGCTGCGAGGGCCGCGTTTTCCCCGACTTTTGCAGCAGTGTGGGCTCTCAAAGCCATCTCTGCTTCTCTAGAGGAGATGCATTCCCTCACCAAGGAATCTATGCCTGAGATGGTTACCTTAACTGCTGAGGCTTCAGCTTTTTCATCTTATGCCATGTCTGCCATGCTAGAGGCTGCTCACCGCACTGCGGTGGCTTCAGCTAATTCTCTTGTTATCCGCAGGATTTTGTGGCTTCGAGGGTGGAAGGCAGATGCTTCCAAGAAGTTTCTTGCTGGGCTCCCTTTTGCTGGTTCCCGGCTGTTTGGTGAACAGCTGGATGAAATCATTAAAGAAGCTACTGGCGGGAAGAGTACTTCCATGACACAAACCAAGACCAGGAAACCCGCCCAGGGTAGGAATCAGTCGAGGTTTCGTTCCTTTCGTTCCTCCAACTGGTCATCCTCTAAGTTGCCCAAAAGCGCGTCCGCAGAAGACCGCAGGAGGTTCTGCCACTAAGGCAGCTTCCTCATGACTCTCGGTCCGCTCCAGCCACGTCCTTAGTCGGTGGCAGGCTCTCCCACTTTGGCGACGCTTGGTTAAAGCAAGTCTCCGATCAGTGGGTGAGAGACATCATATCTTTCGGCTACAGGATAGAATTCTCTTCCAGCCCTCCAAACAGATTTTTTTCTCTCAACTCCCCCCTGCTCCAAGGCCGCCGCCTTCTCGCAGGCCGTGGCGTCCTTGCAGGCAAACGGAGTGATTGTCCCAGTTCCCGCTCAGGAACGGTTCAGAGGTTTTTACTCAAATCTCTTCCTAGTTCCAAAAAAGGACGGTACCTTCCGGCCCATCCTGGATCTCAAGCTTCTCAACAAGCATGTCCGGGTGCGGCATTTTCGCATGGAGTCTCTGCGATCAGTCATTGCCTCTATGACCTAAGGGGAGTTCCTGGCGTCAATCGACATCAGAGATGCCTATCTACATGTGCCAATCGTAGTGTCACATCAGTGTTGGTTACGTTTTGCGATAGGAGAGGATCATTTCCAATTTGTGGCTCTCCCCTTCGGGTTAGCCACGGCCCCTCGAGTATTCACCAAGGTCATGGCGGCAGTGATTGCGGTCCTGCACCTCCAGGGGTTAGCAGTGCTTCCTTATCTGGACGACCTTCTGGTCAAGGGTACATCCAGCGCAGACTGTCAGCGGAGTGTTTCGCTCACTCTCGCCACCCTAGCCCAATTCGGGTGGATTGTCAATCTTCCCAAATCCACTCTGACTCCGACCCAGAGTCTCACGTACCTAGGGATGCAGTTCGAGACTTTGCCAGCACTTGTGAAGTTGCCCTTAATCAAACAGCAGTCTCTCCGGCTAGCGGTGCGCTCTCTCCTGAGGCCCCGCCGTTATTCCCTCAGGCGCCTGATGCAGGTGCTGGGTCAAATGGTGGCCTCCATGGAGGCGGTTCCCTTTGTCCAGTTCCATCTGCGTCCTCTGCAGCTGGACATTCTCCGCTGTTGGGACAAGCGGCCTTCCTCCTTACAGAGGTTAGTGGCTCTGTCGCCACGGACCAGGAGCTCTCTTCAGTGGTGGCTTCGACCCCCTCTCCCTGTCCCTAGGGCGCTCCTTCCTGACTCAGTCCTGGGTGATTCTCACCACGGATGCCAGCCTATCCGTCTGGGGAGCGGTACGTCTCCACCACAGAGCACAGGGCACTTGGACTCCGTCCGAGTCAGCCCTTTCAATCAATGTGCTGGAAACCAGAGCTGTGCTTCTAGCTCTCCTAGCCTTTCACCACCTGTTGGCGGGCAGGCACATTCGAGTCCAGTCAGACAACGTGACGGCGGTTGCCGACATCAATCACCAAGGCGGGACACGCAGCCGCCTGGCAATGTTGGAGGTCCAACGCATCCTTCAATGGGCGGAGGACTCCAAGTCCACCATATCCGCAGTCCACATCCCTGGCGTAGAAAACTGGGAGGCAGATTATCTCAGCCGTCAATCCGTGGACGGTGGCGAGTGGTCTCTGCACCCGGCAGTGTTTCAGTCAATCTGCCGCAAGTGGGGCACTCCGGATGTGGACCTAATGGCATCCCGTCACAACAACAAGGTTCCGGTTTACGTGGCTCGCTCCCATGATCCTCAGGCCTTCGCCGCGGACGCTCTGGTTCAAGACTGGTCCCAGTTTCGTCTGTCCTACGGGTTTCCCCCTCTAGCTCTCTTGCCCAGAGTCTTGCGCAAGATCAGAATGGAGGGCCGTGGAGTCATCCTCATTGCACCGGACTGGCCCAGGCGAGCTTGGTATCCGGACCTGCTCCAACTGTCCGTGGAGATGCCGTGGCATCTTCCGGACCGTCCAGACCTGCTCTCGCAAGGTCCGTTTTTCCGCCCGAATTCTGCGGCACTCAAATTGACGGCGTGGCTCTTGAGTCCTGGAGTTTGACAGCTTCTGGTATTCCTCCTGAAGTCATCTCCACTATGACTCGGGCCCGTAAGTCTTCCTCCGTCAAGATCTATCACAGGACTTGAAAAATTTTCCTGTCCTGGTGTCGCTCTTCCGGCCATTCTCCTTGGCCATTCTCGTTGCCGACCCTTGTCTTTTTTACAGTCCGGTCTGCAGCTAGGACTGTCCCTCAACTCTCTCAAGGGACAAGTCTCAGCTCTATCAGTGCTGTTCCAGCGGTGTTTCGCCCGGCTGGCTCAGATCCGCACTTTCATGCAAGGAGCGTTTCACATCATTCCGCCTTATGGGCGGCCCTTGGATCCCTGGGACCTTAACTTGGTCCTCACGGTATTGCAGAAACCCCCCCTTTTGAGCCTCTTAGGGAGGTTTCTTTGTATAGTCTTTCTCAAAAGGTGGCCTTTCTAGTTGCCATAACTTCTCTCAGGAGAGTCTCTGATTTGGCTGCGCTCTCCTCGGAGTCACCTTTTTTGGTTTTCACCAAGACAAGGTAGTTCTCCGTCCGACCTCGGACTTTCTTCCTAAGGTGGTCTCTCCCTTCCACCTTAACCAGGATATTTCCTTGCCTTCCTTCTGTCCGGCCGCTGTTCATCGCTTTGAGAAAGCGCTGCATATTCTAGATCTGGTGCGTGCTCTCCGGATCTGTGTCTCGCACCGCTGCACTTAGGCGGTGCACCTCTCTTTTTGTGCTAACCACAGGGCGGCGCAAGGGTCTCTCTGCTTCTAAGCCGACCTTGGCCCGTTGGATTAGATCGACCGTTTCGGACGCCTACCAGAGTACTCAGGTGCCTCCCCCGCCGGGGATCAAAGCACACTCGACCAGAGCTGTCGGTGCCTCTTGGGCTTTTAGGCACCAGGCTACGGCTCAACAAGTCTGTCAGGCTGCCACTTGGACTAGCCTGCATACCTTTTCGAAGCAATACCAAGTGCATGCTAATGCTTCGGCAGATGCGAGCTTGGGCAGACGCATCCTTCAGGCGGCTGTCGCCCACTTGTGAAGTTAGGTTCTGCCTACTTCTTAGTTTTTTCTGTCTATTCCCACCCAGGGACTGCTTTGGAACGCCCCATGGTCTGGGTCTCCCAAAGGAACGATAAAGAAAAAGAGAATTTTGTTACTTACCGTAAATTCTTTTTCTTATAGTTCCGTATTGGGAGACCCAGCTCCCTCCCTGTTGCCTGTTGGCAATTTTCTTGTTCCGTGTGTTATCACCGGCTGTTGTCGTGGACAGAGTCTCCGGTTGTTCCGTTTCTTACTCTGTTCTACTTGTGGGTGGCTATTCTCCTTCAGCTTTTGCACTAAACTGGCTAGGACTGGCTACCAGGGGGTGTATAAGCTCAGAGGGAGGAGCTACACTTTTAAGTGTAGTACTTTGTGTGTCCTCCGGAGGCAGAAGCTAAACACCATGGTCTGGGTTTCCCAATACGGAACTATAAGAAAAAGAATTTACGGTAAGTAACCATTTTTTTTTTTTTTTTTTTTTTTTTTTTTTTACTGGTTTCTGAATATTTTTTTTCACCACTTGAATTAAAAAAAACTACATGTTTGACATCTAGAAACCCGAACCGACCTGGGGAATCGCAATGCCAGGTCAGCTTTACTATGTAGTGAACATGGTACATTTAGTTTAACCGCAATTGGAATTTTTTCCCCTCGTTTTCCAGTACAATATGGGGCAGAATGAATGGTGTCATTCAAAAGTACAACTCATCCCGCAAAACATCAAGCCTTCATATGGCTATATTGCTGGAAAAATAATTTATGACTCTTGGCAGAAGGGGAGGAAAAAATAAAAGCACAAAATGGAAAATGGCCATGGCGGGAAGGGGTTAATCATAATGCTAATTGAGGAGCTGGATGCTCCCTTGCTGTGAATAAGGAGCTCGGTACACCATTCCGCCCACAGGATTTGCATGCCCCTCCTTCTTCACTGGTGATTGACAGTGCTGGAGCGCGCACGGAGGGCAGAGAAAGATGAAGCCATCATCAGTGAAGAAGGCAAGGCATGACAAATCTGCAGGCAGAACAGTGCTCTGAGATATTTGGCTCTACCAAGCTTCAGTTTCTGCTGTGTAGAAAGGCGATTAGATCACTATCGGGGTGTTTCCTGTACAGGGCTATGTGCTTAGCTTATACTGTCAGTTTGGGTGACAAGACTCCTTTAAGGCCGGGGCCACACAGGGGACTATGCGCTGGCGCTGAGGAGGGGGCGGGGTCTAGTGCTGAGGAGGGGCGGGAGGAATTTATCTCCCTCTCTCCTCCGTAGCCGGCTATTGCCATTCTCACTGCACTCGCAGTACACTGGTGTTGTGCGAATGCAGTGTGGCTTTTTTCTCTCCCCATAGACTTGAATGGGTGCGAGAGAGTCTTGCATTACACTCATAGCATGCTGCGATTGTTTTCTCGGTCTGATTAGGGCTGAGAAAATAATTGCTCATGGGTGCTGGCACATAGGCTAATATTGGTCCCAGTGGAATGCCATGTTTTATCACACTCCACTCGCTCCGATTTTCATGCCGTGTGGCTTAGGCCTAACCTTCAGACTGTAACATGTAAGGTATAGTGGAAACAATTGGTTTTATTATTTGTCAGCATGTCTCATAACTAGTGTTAACACTCAATTAACTTCTGTTCAATTTTTTTTTTATTTTTTTTGTCCCACTATTTGTCACAGAACACACATTAAGTGTCCCACATTTGTCTCCAAATAGATTTCATCATGGACAAGAGTGAACTGGTACAGAAGGCCAAGCTGGCTGAGCAGGCCGAGCGCTACGACGACATGGCTGCTGCCATGAAAGCTGTGACTGAGCAGGGAGGCGAGCTCTCTAACGAGGAGAGGAACCTGCTCTCTGTTGCCTACAAAAACGTTGTAGGTGCCCGCCGGTCCTCTTGGCGCGTGGTCTCCAGCATCGAGACAAAGACCGAAGGAAATGAGAAAAAGCAGCAGATGGCACATGAATACCGTGAGAAGATTGAGGATGAGCTGAAAGAAATCTGCACAGATGTTTTGGTAATATGCACGGCTGATAATAAAGGGAATGTGTGATGTATTTAATTTACTGATAGATATTAGTACATAGATAATTAGAAATGGGGTTTATTTTATTGTGGCTATCTAGTTTTCACTTCTAAACCTGTTCCTTGTGGACTGCCATATTGGAGACAGGCTTATCTCTGTATAGGCCGTTCAGCAGGGTGTGTGTACTCTGGTAGCTGAAATCTATGGGGAAAATGTCAGATTTTTTTTTAGGATCTCCAAGATGTGATGAAATACCCCCAGAGTCTAGGGGAAAAAGCATGTAGAACCTTATCTGGTGGTATAGCATCACTATGTAGCCCAGGTATTCGGACACTGACACATGGTCCATAGACTACGAATATTGTGACCTTTGTTCCTCATATTGATCGGGCCCCAGTACACGCATCACCATTAATCTTGTGTCGGGAGGGTTTCTTCCTCTTTATATAATAACTTTCTGGCCTTCAGTTCCTATTGGAGTACTGCACATACACATGTCACATCTCACTATACATTATATGTGATGTTGAGGACAAATGAGATGTAGGTCAGCAGAACCCTTTGACCATCTAATTGGAATTTGACGTTCAGTCAACATTTGTTCAGCCTATGTTGGGGGGAAAGGAAAAAAGGATTGGGCATATTGAATTTCAACATGCCTGAACCTTTGTTGTCAAGTGAAATAAGCCACTATTGGTTTTATCTGGCACAGAGCTTTTTCAAACACGATTGCATGGCTGACCCACGTATTCCGTAATGTTTATGGGGGGGTTGGGAAGTGGAGCTGTCCGCAGAGCGAGTGTGCAGCCTACAGGTTTTGTGGCAGGTGATTGTGGAGAACAGCACAGTGCAAATGGGGGGAGGGGTGGCTCTTAGACAATTAGCTGATTCTCACGTATTGATGCTAACGTTCCTGAATCCTTACATTGTTGGATATCTCACTGTCAAGAGCTGGGCATTCATAGGGCAGATGGCTGTCAGCTGAGCCGGGATTTCTGTAGGATATTTATTATTTCAGAGAGAAATGTGTCAGACAAGATACAGATATCAGCAGCACAATCTAGGGGTCCCTTACTACTATTGCCTGCCAAAAGCATGACCTTTGGGCAGCTATAAGGCTTGGCCTACACAGCTAAGGATTGCGCTACGTCATGCTGCTCGAATAAAAAAATGCAGGATTCATCAGACACCTTCCTATTACGCCCTGCAAGGAGCCCACGCGTCCAGTGCTGTCAGCGGCAAGCTGTCTTCTGTTACTCAGTAGTGGTCCATGGCGTCCGGCCACATCACCACTTCTGAATGGGCTGACAAATGATTCACTAGAGTTTTCCTGACTTATTAATTACAAGAGTGTGGCATTTTACCCGATTCCACCATCCTGGCATACAAGTGGTTAATCTGTGCATATTTTTGTTGCTATAGAAATACTTGTTCTCTGCATCTTTTAATAGCATTTTGCTCGCTATTGGTTGCACTTGGCATGAAGGTAGTAGTATGAATCCACAGCAGGGGCATTTTTCTCATTCTCACTGATGTCGTCTCTAAATATAGTCCATTGTGTGTCCACCTTCTAATTCATTTATTCACCAGCTCTATCTGATCCTGCAGGGGATCCCTCCCATATACCGTGTTTCCCCGAAAGTAAGGCCCTGTCTTACATTAATTTTACCCCCAAAAGTCCCACCCTGCCTTACTTTCGGGGGAGGCCTTACATTGGAAAAAAAAATATTTTTTTTTAACAATAAAATTAACATTTATTAACAGGCCTGCAGCCTCCCCATTGTTTCACAGTCTGGCATCCACCCCATCCTCCCCCCTGCAGCCTCCCCATTGTTTGAGAGTCCGGCATCCACCCCATCCTCCCCCCTGCAGCCTCCCCATTGTTTGAGAGTCCGGCATCCACCCCATCCTCCCCCCTGCAGCCTCCCCATTGTTTGAGAGTCCGGCATCCACCCCATCCTCCCCCCTGCAGCCTCCCCATACAGTGGTTCTGCCCCCCACTCTGCCACCACACACACTGACACATACGGTACCGGTACAGCCCCACACGGCACCCACACACATATCGTACCGGTACCGTACACACACACACACACTGACACATACAGCCCCATACAGCCCCATACGGCACCCATACACATACCGTACACACACACACACACAGAGAGAGAGAGTTTCGGAACTTACCGTTACTTTCCTTCTGTTCCGATCTCATCTGCGGTGCCGGGCTGACGATTCGTATGCCGGGGACGCTGGACCAATCGGAGCGAGCCTGCAGGCAGTGACGTCGCGGCTGATTCGGCCAATCAGCTGCGAGCCGGCTGACTGGCCAATCACAGCTCGAGCTGATGGCCAGCAGGGAGCCTGTGACGAACAGGCTGATCGAGCAGGAAGGTATCGAGCAGCATCGAGCGGTAAGTTCCTGTACTTTCCCCAGGGACCCCACCCATATGCGGCCATACTGTCCCCAGTGACCCCACCCATAGGCGGTCTTACATTCCCCGGGCCCCCCGCTACCCTGCCTTACAATCGGGGGGTGCCCTACATTGGCGGACCCCCCCCGAAACCCCCACCCTGCCTTACTTTCGGGGGGGTCCTACTTTCGGGGAAACACGGTACTTGGGAGACAACTGCCTCTTATTTTCAATTTACAAATGGTACAACATCCTGCCTGATTTTATTTTCCCCCCTTGTAATTCAATAATTTAAAAGCATTCTTGGCAATTGCAACAACAATTACACTATTTTTATTGGGTTTTCACTGTGTAAAATCTGTTCCCCAGCAAAAAATACCAATAAAAAGGGAAAACTACTTCTGGTGCACCTAGGGCAGTGCTGCTTTGCCCTTTGTACCTATGTGATGAGACGTATCAGGCCGACTATATGGAGAGGCCGCATTGCCACGGGAGGATTCTTCTCCCACTCCCCACCCCGCCCTGGTTTGTAGCTGTTGTCTGGGTGGCAGTGTACAGTTTTAGATTTCCTTTACGTTGCTACAGGTCTGCTTGTAAAATTCAGCAAAATCTACAACTTTTAGATATTGTGGTGGATTTTTACATTAATAATAATAATAATAATAAATACGAATTTATTCATATAGTCTTCTTCTGTGTCTTCTTCTGTGTCTTCTTCTGTGTCTTCTTCTGTGTCTTCTTCTGTGTCTTCTTCTGTGTCTTCTTCTGTGTCTTCTTCTGTGTCTTCTTCTGTGTCTTCTTCTGTGTCTTCTTCTGGTTTTTTTTTTTTTTTTGTAGAGCACCATTGATTCTATGGTACTGTACATACAGAATACATATTAAAATTACAATAGACAGACTAGTACAGAGGGAAGAGGACCCTGCCCTTGCGGGCTTACATTCTATAGGATTTTGGGGATCTGCAGATATTGCAATTGGATGGAACATGATTCCAAGAATAATAAAAAAAAATTACACCCATTGCTTTAATGTAGCATTTCTACAATAGCATAGCAAAATCTCACACTGCTTTATCCATTCTTTTTGTTACACTCTTACTTTATATTCTTTTAGGTATTATCTGCATTGTGTGCATTCGGCCTAATTACGGAATGCTTTTATGCTTTTCTGCCTGATAACTACTGCAGCGCCACTTACTGGTTTTGCAATGCTACTGCAACTCATAAAATGTTAACTCAACAAATCCATTTATTGTATTGTTTCCTCCTTTTTAGTTTAGGTAATTCTTACTTTAATTTGAAAGAGCCCATGCTGCATAAAATGAGGATATTATTGACTGTTCTTTCGATCTGCAGTGCCTGCTGGACAAGCATCTGATTGCAAATGCCACTCCACCCGAGAGCAAGGTTTTCTATCTGAAAATGAAAGGGGATTATTACCGGTACCTTTCAGAAGTAGCCAGCGGGGATCAGAAACAAGGTGAGGTTCTGCAGTCGCAGGAGTCGTTCTAAATACGTTCAGTAGCATTTGACAACACTTGTAAGTTTCATGGCTGACTAGTGTCGTCCTATTATCCAGCCCTATTCCTCCACTTACCACTCCATTCCAGGGCTCGGCTGCTTCACATTTAATTCTGCGCTTGGCCCGATTGGAGCAGTATGAAGGAGGGCTGGTTGGCTGCTTATTTCAATAACCAAATTAGCCCAGTGTCTGCCTAAACATCGATGACATTGTTCATCCCATTGATTAAATAGCTTTTAAACAATGAAGTTTCCATTCACGATTTCATATTGAGTCAAACCTGCATCACAATCTTAGTTTCAGAGTTGTTGCACTGCTATGGCATAGATTTTGCCTTGTGCATCCATCCATCCATGGTGAAATAACACTGTATAAATTGAGATGCTTTAGATTTACCATCTACACTAAAGGTCATTTTCTTTACAAATCTTATTCACGTTGCTGTTATTATAATATGCTTTGGCCTTTCTGCACATAAATCCAGCTGGAATAGCCGAAACCTATCCGCCATATGCCAATACAGTACAGATGTAGAAGGGTTCAATCTCCTGGTGTTTAAATTCTTGGTTTATATATAAATAGGGTCTCCTTCAGAATGCAAAAGATGAGGATGTCCAGCTCTTCAGGCAAAAAAATCACGTCTTTATTTTATCATGTTCATGATTAAGGGTGAGTGCTTTCACCTGAAACGCGTTGTGCTGGTCATGTCATTCTTTGTGTCTGCATGATAAAATAAAGACGTGATTTTTTTGCCTGAAGAGCTGGACATCCTCATCTTTTGCATTATTTTGGGCTGTGGCAGTGCCTGTCCGTGCTCCAGGACGAAATCAAGACTGAGCTTTTTCCACGGTGAGCTGATTCATACTATTGAAATCTCCTTCAGAAGTCTGAGATTTGTCGCACACAATTACAAACCAAAAACGGACTGACTTTTCATCAGTGTTTTGTACAAAATCAGTTCTTAATGTCGGTGTTAAATCTGATTTTTTTTTTTTGTATTTTATAAAAAGCCAAACAAAAAATCAGCTATTCCTACTCATTGCAAGTTTAAAGATGGAAAGCACATGGATGACAATGAGTACTTTTAAAGGGAACCTGTCATCAGAAATTTAGCTATAAAGCTAATAGTTCCCCCCTCTGCAGCTCCTGGGCTGCATTCTAGGAAGCTTCCTATAGTTTTTTTGGCCCCTTTTATTCCAAAATAAATACTTTGTAAACTGGTACCTTTTCGTATGGAAATTTCTAAAATCGTCCATGGGCGTCCCCTCCTTCCCATCCTGCTCAGCAGCAGGAAATAGATGGGAGGAGCGGACGTCCGGGCATCAGGCCAGCGAGCGCTTGCGCAAAACGCTGGAGTCATAGGGGAAAGTGCGGTCACGAGGTTATGGGCGGCACTTACTGATGACACTCACAGCGCCGCCCATAACCTCGTGCCCGCGCAAAGCGTCACTAGCGGTCACCGTGCACGCAGTGCACGGCACCGCTACAGTGTAACAGCGCATGCGCGGGACCACGGGCACCCAGGGGCGGCGTCATGAGCTTTCGAAATTCAGCGTTCGGGGGCGGCATAAATCTGCAGGAGGACAACAACGGACCCCAGGCAGCCCGCCCCCATGGACGATTTTAGAAATTTCCATACGAAAAGGTACCAGTTTACAAAGTATTTATTTTGGAATAAAAGGGGCCAAAAAAACTATAGGAAGCTTCCTAGAATGCAGCCCAGGAGCTGCAGAGGGGGGAACTTTTAGCTTTATAGCTAAATTTCTGATGACAGGTTCCCTTTAAGGCTATGTGCACACGCTGCAGATTTGGGGTTTTGGGCCATCAAGACAGTCAATGGGTGAAAAATGAAAAAACAAAACGCTAAACCTGACCAATAATTGATATGTTGCATGTATTTTCTCTGCATCAAATTCTGCACGGGAATAAACACGCACCATGGGCACAGCAAATCTAAAATCCCAAAAGCTTTGCTGGCTTCAGAAGAGGCATGCAGATTTGGATTTTGGATGCAGATTTAAAAAACAAAACAAAAACCAAACAAACAAAAAACAAAGCTGCGTCAAACCACAGCGTGTGCACAGGGCCTAAGTGATTTTTCATGGATTACTTGATTCAGTGCTTACTTTGTGGTCCACGGCAGGGGCGATGACCAGGTCAGGTGGCGGTGAGCTGGATTGCAATGTACAAGACTAGAGTTTTATTTAATAGATACTGGGTCTGATAAAAAGGTGAGATTGAGTTCTGCGTTAGTCTCTACAGTCAGTTATTTTTACTTACTGTAAGTCGAGTGTACACTACCCCAACTTGTGACATTAAACGACTGCCTTTGTTAACAGGCAGACCTGCTCATCAATTCGCACTGAGTGATCTATAATAGATAATGTACGTAGGCTGCCATTGTTTTGGTTCAATGAGAGTCCTGTTTAGGGCTCATTCAGACATCCGTGAAAATCTGTCCATGTTTTCCCCACAGTGTACAGACTAGCCACGGGTCTCCTGACCTGAGTTGAGCTGCCCCATATATGCCAATAAGGCTGCTGAGATCAGGTCAGGAGATCTGTGGCCAGTCTGAGCATGGACCCATTTTCATGAATGTCTAAATGAGCCTTTACATGTGCTGCCGAGAACAATTCTCTTGTGCAGCACAAAAGATCATTTCCTCCACTGAACTTGTTCAACGGGTAACTGTCAGCCTGTTTATGGTGTAAGATTATTGTGAAATGTGCTCCTAGGAGCGTTTGTTCATAATCTTCCAGTTTAAATGGACCCTTTTAAAATATTTTTCCCCGAAAAAAAAAAAATATATATATAGATATAGATATATAGATATAGATAGATAGATATATATATATAGATATATATAGATATCTATAGATATATTTAGATATCTATAGATATATTTATTTAATTATACACACCCGCGCAGCACTCATCATTCTGAAGTGTATTGTTCCCAATGAAGCCCTCTTCAGTGTGGGATGTGGCCAAAGGACGTCCACTTCTGTGACTCTTCCAGTCTCTCTGTATTTCTGTTGAAACTTGCTGATGACACTCTAAGCTCAGTGGCCACTTCCGTCTGAGCACATCCTGCTTGAAGCCTCACAATGACAGGGTACTGCTGATCGATTGCTGTTGTCGTCTTGGTTTCCATGTCAAAATGTGAGCAGCATGATGAGTGACTGTTTTAAATACCATTTCTAGCTAAGCCTGAAATGTGTTGGGCAATTCATGGATTAAACACGTGACTTTTGCCACGAAGCTCCTCGTTTGCAACAGCAAGTTGTGAAAAAAGCACTGAAATTTTGAATAGTCAAATATGTGCAGTAAAAAAGCTATGAAGGTCACCTGAATAGGTTAGAGTGCACTTTAGGATCAACCTGAAATTTCACCCCAAAGCTAAATATCCCTAACTTTTTGTGAGTAGTGTCTGTATGCGTTTGTATATGGATATAAAATGTATTGAATTTTTCTGTTACAATGCAAATTGTCATTGTTCTAACATTTAACACAAAATATAGTAGTGTGATGCACTTTATTGGGGGGTCGTGTCAGGATATTGAATTGGTTTAATGGTAGCAATGAATATACTAAATTGTCAAATGGAATTTTTGGTTTGACAAATATTTAGCAACAAAGGAGATTACATATAAGCCCTTTATTTTTTTTTCAATGGTCATTTTAAAGTGTACCATCAGAAAAGACAGTGGTCTCTGTTGTGTTCCCCTTACTGTGGTGGCATTTAAAAACTAAATCCTGGATTGGAGTCTTCTAGGAACGCTAATGAAATGTAATGTAATTGCTCCCCCTAGTGGGCATTAGACACTAGAATGATCTGCCAAGGTGACCTGGATTACATATGCTTATTTTACTGTCTTTAAAATGCAGCCAATCACATTATAGGTATATGGTGAGGTCGAAATTGATTGACTTCTACAAATGACACTCGGGAGGGGCACAAGGGTCACTGGGGTATGGCTGAGCAATCAATGCTTCAGTCCACAAAGCGCAATGCACAAATCATCATGGTATGAATTTACCAGAAGCAAGCCTTAACCCTGGCAGCTATTGGATTGGTTAAACTGAGATTTCCCATCTCCTAGTAACCCCTTCCTGACTGGGCGATTTTTCAGGTTTTTTTTACAACTTTATTTTTGCCATATCTTTTCTTTTTCGATAGACATAGCCAGCCTTGTTTTTAGGGACGATTTGTAATGACAACGTTTGTAAAGAGAAAATCCTTGTTTTATTAAGCCACATCTTCACTGAAGCAGTACCATGGCAGGTCCTGGGCAGCCTCGGCAACCCATTGGCATATGGTGGCAATAGGTGTGTGGAGCATCTTGCCCCGTGAATCCTTAAATTAGGTGTCAGAGGGTGACCGCAGCAAGTGATGATCCTGAGCCTGCATCATTCTCAAGCATCTAACATTGGTCATACAAGTACATCCAATGTAGGGAGGGGTTAAGTCATGGCTTTGAGTTTTCTTCTTTTTTGACCACTTGTGAAAGAACAGAAAATGTATTATCAGGTATGTACATCTGTCATTTTGGGCTAACCCTTTTTTCTCTTGTAGGTACTGTAGCCAACTCCCAGCAAGCGTACCAAGAAGCTTTTGAAATTAGTAAGAGCGAGATGCAGCCGACACATCCTATTCGACTTGGACTGGCCCTAAACTTCTCCGTCTTCTACTATGAAATCCTCAACTCCCCAGAAAAAGCCTGCAGTCTAGCAAAATCCGTAAGTGTCTCGTGTACCTTGTTATTTTCATAGTAATTTACAGCTGATAGTATAGCGGTGCTATTTATTACGCCTGCCAGTCTTTGCCGAAAATGTGTTTTCCAAAATCTTTGACCTTTTTTTGGTTGGCCATAATATAGATACCTCTGGCACTTGGCTGAGGTTTATCTTGCAGGCGGCCCATGTTTAATAGTGAACAATTGTCTTTCCAGGCATTTGATGAGGCGATAGCTGAACTGGACACATTGAATGAGGAGTCCTATAAAGACAGCACTCTTATCATGCAGCTACTAAGGGACAATCTTACAGTAAGTATGAGCTCCTCTGAAGCCATTTAGGCAGGGGTCAGATCTGCGGACAGCTCAGTGACCGCCCATATGGGAGTGGTAAGTGCACGTGTTTTCTGTTAGGCTAAGTTCACACATCCTGTGTTTTGCATCAGTCACAATCCGTAGCCTTGAGGAATTACGGAAAACTGCAAAATATTTTGCAGGAATCCTGTATTTCCCCATAGACTTCTATTAGTGACGGATTGCGACTGATGACCCTGCGTTGCATCCGCTGCGTCGCGGTCCGTCGTTTTTGACTGACCGCCGAGCGGAGAGCAACGCAGAATGTAACGTTTTTCGGGCCGTCAAAATTAACGCGCCGCGCAGGAATCCGTCGCCATCCGTCAAGCTTGTAATGCATGTCTATGGTGCTGGATTCCGTCGTAATCCGTCTTACAACGGAATCCAGCGCAGGATTCCGTCATGCTCTACTGAGCATGCCCAGCATGCTTGGCACGCCCACTGGGCTGTCCCAAACACAGACGGATCATGACTGATCCGTCAAAAAACGGACGCACAGCGGATGTAACGGACGCAACTGATCCGTTTTTTCACAGGATTCCTGTGAAAAACACATCAGTTGCATCAGTTGACATCTTGAAAATGACTGATCCGTTGCTGACGGACCTGACGGATTGAAAACACAGGATGTGTGAACTTAGCCTTAGAGAATGACTTGCGGCGATGTCTCACTAGGCCATTTCTGATGCACGTCTACATATTTGCACAGCTTATGTGTAATCTCTAGCCCTGACAGGGTTATGTTCAGAGATGAAATGCAATAAAATGTAGACAAGTTCAAAGGTTGCCTTCCTGCCGCTGTAAATGCCTTCCTGCCTGTGATTCTGCTATATTTGTGCAGGTGGCTTTTACTAACTTCACTCTGTAGTAGAGGCAAAATCTAGCTTCCAGTGCAATCCAGAACTCCTGTTATGCCATAATGCCAGATTTTTGCCACATTGAACTTTTTTGGCAGCCTCCATAGTATAGTCCAAATACAAGCTGACACTTCATTTCAGTGATGTGTGTTTTGGCACCTGGTTTGTTAAAATGGGTTTTTTAGGCAGAAAGGGCACCTAAAGAAAAGCCAGAAATGGTTGAAATATTCTGATATGCTACTCTTGACCTAGATGTCCTGATCCAGTGATTGCAACCCCTTTTTTTTTTTTTTTTTTTTTTTTTTTTTTTTTTTTGCTCCCAACCATATACGTGAGACTGGACCGCGTTTCCTGTGTTGGCTGGTGACCAAAGTAGTGTGTAAAGGGGACTGGTTGATGCTGTTTACAATAGCTAGCTATGGCAGTCCCTTCTTGTTTTGCTATTACAGTCAAAGGGGCTGGCGTAGCCATTGAAATAAAGGCACCTGACCGCCTTCACACTATGCTATGGTCATGTACAGAGCACAGGATTAGAGGTAAAGCTGTCGGCACGCAGAATAGGGCAGCTACTGGAAGATCGGGGCACCCAAGCTAATATAATTTACTTTGAAAAACGTTCTTTGAGTAAAGGTCACTTAGATGTAAAGGGATGCTGTCACCAGATTTGGCGACTGAGGTGTGGCCACAGCTGTCATATACAGCATTCCAGAATATTTTACATAAGAGCCCAGGCTGCTGTGTAGAATGTAAAAAACACTTTTATAATGCTCCCCTAAGGGGCGGTCCGGTCCGATGGGTGTCACTGCTCTGGCGCCTCCTCTCCATGCAATCGCTGTCCTCCTTCTGAGGCCCGTGTGCATAACGCAGCCTAATTCTTACAAACTAGCCGTCATTGAGGTCCTACACAGGCGCACTTTCATCTGCCCTGCTCAGAGCAGAGCAAAGTATTGTAGTGCGCGTGCGTGGGTGGTCTTCAACCTTTCCTTGCACCTGTGCATTACAGTACTTTGATAGGCCCTCAGCTGGGCAGATCAAACTTTGCCTGCGCAGGACCACAATGTCTGCTTGTGCGAATGACGTAGATGTGTTATCCACACTGGGCTAGGTAGGAGGAGGACTGAGATCGCAGGAGAAAGGAGGCGCCGGACAAGAGAGCAGCGACTCCCATTGGACCGGACCGTCCCCTAGGGCTCTTATATACAGAATTCCAGAATGCCGATGTAAGGGCTCAGTAGTAGTGGCCAGTTTATAGAAATCTGGTGACAGGTTCCCTTTTTTAAAGATGTATTCAAGCTCCATTCACTTGGGTGTGGCCGGTGACCTCTCGCCTGATGCCTGCTGGGCTGTAGTTATTTGTCCTATTCATTAAAATACCGCTATCCGTGCACATGACGCAGCAAGTATTAGTAGATATGTTGGTGCCATACCTGAAGTGAAAGGAGCTGGTTCGCCTGGATTTTGTTTGCTGTTAATTGGAGTAGATCCAAACCATAAATGGGACATGGCCAGCCTGATGATGCATGTATCCAGCTGGCAGATATTGGTTGGGGAGGGTTAGATGTGATCTCAGTGGTGACACACACTAATGCGACTCTTTGTTTTCCAGCTATGGACTTCAGAACACCAGAGCGAGGAGGCTGACAACGTAGAGGGAGACAACTAACAACTGCCACGCATCGACTTTTCTCGTTTTGTTTTTTTTTTCTGTTTTTTTTTTTTTCTTGTTTTTTTTTTCCACTGTCACTCTGTATTGTATACCCCCTCGTGCGACCAGTAACTAGAATAGTACATCGACTTTCACAACCTCCGTGTAGCAGAATAATTTGTGGATTTGAGGAAAATTTTCAGGTGTTTTACGGGACAAATACATTCTAATACTCCTGTATATATGATATATTTCTACTTGTATATCATATATATGATTTAAATATGTAATTATGTCTTTTTTTAACTGAACACTGTGATTACGGGGTTTTGCTAGTAACATTCTAAGTTTAGGATCCCATCTCCCCACGCCCCTCTGAACATTACAACCTATTTTAGGACAAAAAGTCGAAGTACAATTCTTTTGTACCTGTATTACAGGATGTTGGTGACCATACTGTAACCCCCGGGGTGGATTGGGTTCATACCATGGTGTTTTGTTCCTGTATCGATGATCTGTTTTTGATTGAGTTAAATATTACATATAATTTGTAAGCCTGAATATAATAATCAAGTCTTTTTTGGATATTTAATCATATTGAGTTTTTCTATTAGTGTGATGCGCACTTTGTTTTGCCACTATGTGTTAAAGGAAAAACAAAAATTCGGAAATTCTTACATCAGGGGCTCAAACAGGGTATACTGTAAAGTACACCGATATTGGTAACTATAAATGACTGTCAGATTTGGAAAGGAGAAAATAGAGCGTATGTGTAAGGTCTTCCCATAGTCTCTGCTGTGGAGTATCATAGAAATCTGGTCATTTTCTTCCTTGCCATAGTATTTTAACTGTTTACATTTTGCTTCTTTTAATCCATTCAGCCCCTTGTTCATTCACACCTCCTGGGGGTATTTTGTTTTCTCTTCATCCCCCTCACTGTATAAATTTTTTTTTTTTTTTTTTTAAAGGGATCTTCCTGAATGTATCACAATCTGATTAATAAGCAGGCCTGAGGCTACTTCCATGCATGCCCTCCCGCAGTTCAGCTTAGTAGTTTTCCCAGGACTTAGAAAAATGGAATCAAGAGCTGGTTAAAAAAGATATTTGCCTATCAAATCCCAGCACCGTTGCGCTGCTCTACTGGTTCTTCCAGTTACTGCTTATTCCCTGCAGCAATCATGTGTTCAGCCATGAAATGCCTGCAGCAGCCCGTCACTACTCTCAGCAATTGCATACCATACATGCCGGCATCACTCATGAGGCTACGGTTTGGCTGCAGGGACCACGTGAACGAAGAACAAATGTGATCTCTGCAGGAAGCCGGCAGATACACCCAGGGGCCTCCTGAATGCTGCACTTTGGGTTGGTGGAGAAATTTAGTGTAGTGTTTTTGAGGGTTTTTTTTCTACCCGTGCTTTTTGATTCCATTTTTCAAAATTTTCTTTAAGTGAACATATATTGCCATATATCACTATTAAACTTACCAAATAATGCTGATGTAATACTGCCGCTAAACTGCAGCCGCGTTGTCTGAAACTGGTTTTTGATTCAGAATGACGTCTCAGCTTCTAAAAAGCCGCCAATCCAGTGCTGAATTATGAGACCACCCAGTTGATAGGGACACTAATTTGTATTGTCAGGCAGCGCATCCCTCTCAAGCAGTGTCTTTCTGAAGACCAAAATGCTACGTGGCTTATACCGGGCAGGAGTATGGCCGCCTGGCAGTAGTAAAGCCATCCTCGTACTGCCTTATTTATCAGATTTTTGTTACAATCTCCTCAATGCATGGCCCAGTTTGATACTTTTTCACACGTTTCGTTTATTTTCCATTCCTCTGATTTGGGAGTCCTTATTCATCACCAATATTCTAGGCATTTTTGCAGTTAGACGTAGATTTACGACATCAGTTGTTCAGTCCTATTACGGCGCAGAGTACTGTATTTAGTTAGTCACTGTTCAGGCTGTCACAGCATCATTCCGACTTTTTACATTCCACCTGGCTGTATCTTTTTCTCAGCGTCCGTCTACTTCAAGGCAAAAATCCATGCACTGATCTTTCAGTCTCCGAACAAGACATACAGTTAATACTTGCGCTTTATAAATGCAGTAGTGAATGTGGAACTGAGCCTGTCTGTATATCTGGTAGCTCTTTATTTTTTTTTTTTAATTTTTTTTTTTTTATTATTGTTTTGGCTTTGTTTTTACTGACCAGTATTCTGCCTAAAGGTTTGCTTCTGTGTTGGTTTGATTACCTAGCACACACGTGGTTGTGAAAAATTTAGTCTAGCGCAAAAAAAAATAAAAAGTAAAAAAAAAAATGGTTATTGATGTACTCAAATTTGTGTATGTATTTTCAACAGTTCTAGTTTCACCCTACACAGAATAATCAGGAACATGTAACAATTCAAGCAAAATAAATAATCCATGTTACCTCCGTGTCCTGCGTGTTCACTGCTCTGTTTTTCACAAAAGGGAAAAGTTGTTAAAAATGTCAGGTTTGCGGTACATAATCTGAGGATGGCATGAGGTTGCAGCTGAGACACTGATTTCAGGGATGTCATTTATTCGGCTGCTGCTATTTCAATACAATGAGTATTTTATTAGCAGGAGATTCACTGCCCAGACTAGGTGTCCATGTGACTTAGCTTACTGTCATGACGTACATTAGCTGTGATGCGGGGCAGGCTAACTTTCTGAGCTCTGCTACATCTAAAGCGAATTGTAAGCAAAAAGAAAACTGATTAGAGGGCACCATTTCCATAAGCCCACCAAAAGACAAATATTCTAATAATCTAAAAACGAATTGTGTCGCAATACAACAGCTTTAAGGACACCAAAAAACGAAAATGGAGGTGTCTTGGCTCATTCAGGCTAGTTTCTACCAAACAAGTTCTATACTTGTTATATATTGTGTATGTGTGTGTGTATATACGGGTTATATATAGTGTGTGTGTGTGTATATACGGGTTATACAGTGTGTGTGTGTGTGTGTGTGTGTATAGATAGATACATATATTTTTTTTTTCTCTGACACTTCACTGGGGGACACAGGACCATGGGTGTTATGCTGTCTATCCATAGGAGGACGCTAAGTAGATGCAAAAGCATAGCTCCTCCTCTGCAGTATACACCCCCAGTCTCAGTTTTAGCTTAGTGTCTGTAGGAGGTACATCTTTCAAGGTTTTGTTATTTTTTGAGGGTGACTGTTTCCTTTTGGGACCGATCTCCCACTACCATCAACGGGGGCGGGAACGTGAAGTGTTGCCTACACGTACCCCCTCCCGCGACGCTGGATCCTGGGCTGGACGACTGGTTCCATAGACACCGATTTTCCAAAGCCCAGGGCAGAGGCACAATTCCTCAGCCCCTCTTTGCAGGCTCTGAGTTGAATATGGCACCGTTGTTACCGGATACAGCAAACTGTTCTATTGTCACTGCCTGGATTGAAGCAGTGTTTAAGGTGAGATCCCCCCCCTGACTGGTTTCCCAGACAAAGGGAGAAAAGGCTGTGCAGGAAAGGCTCCCAGGGCTGAATATACAGTATTCATTATGAGAAAGTCCCTGGCTAATGCAAGGAAGAGAGCCCCAGGAATCCTGAAGTGTTAACTTTTCCCTAGCTTGCTGGCTGGAGGGGGGGAGGGGAGGAGGAGAGGAGAGTCCCTCCTGTTTGCAAACTCCTGCATAGATAATTTCCCGGTGGCAGGGGGGAGGGGGTGGCTAGAGAATCACAGAGCTCAGGGACTCGCGCTGTTTATTATTTGCTCTGTTTATTTGATCTAGCAGAAAAGCCAGCTGATAACCACCAGTTACACCAGTGTCTGTGTGCTGACTAGAGGGAGGAAAACTATCAGAAGCTCCTTTCCCGCCGTTTTTTTTTACTACCCACAGCGGGGGTGGGGGGGGGCACACTGACTACTTCTTCGCGCTCTTTTAGCGCAAAGCCCCACCCCCCCGCTGGCGCGATGCGCAAAGCCCCCCCCTTAGAGCGTGGGAAGATCTCCAGCCATCGGCTGATTCTGGTAAGGTGCTGCTCACTGTAGCTCTGCTGAGCATTGCTCCCCCTCCAAGCATACTCCTATCAGGAACATGCAGAATTCAAAAGGCACTAAGAGGGCTAAGGCTCACATAGTCTATTATTCAGCCTGCACTGCCTGCCACGTTGAGCTACCACATTAACACACCTCTTCTCTCTGTGAGTCCTGTGCCCCTATAGCCCTCCATGACCCCCCCCCCCCCTGCCACCACCGCCGCAACAGTCAGCCCAGAGCCTAGGGCTCCCAGCCCACCGGAATGGGCACAGTTTCTGTCCCAATCCATGGAAAAACTGTCACAGAACCTGGTGCTGGCTATGCAGTGTCGTCCTCCACACCCTTCTGGGTCCCTGGACGGAACGCAGTCTGAGGATACCCCTATGGAGGATCCTTCTGAGGTAATCCGGGCACATGCTTCACCGGTTGCAGGGATCAGGAAAAGAGCTCACGGCTGGGTGTCTCCAGCGGGCTCTCCCTCGGGAGCACACAGGGCAGGCTCTCCCACACGCTCCACGGCTTCTGAAGAGCTGGAGGAGGGAGAATGCTGTTTGTACCAGGAGGATTCCTTGGTTTCAGCCTCCCCAGATGATCAAACTGCAATAGACTCCCTTATAGCAGCAATCAACCAAACTCTGCATGTGGAGGATCCCCCATCCACTAACACTGACCATGCGGTCTCCTTTAAGAGGGCCAGGAAACCCCAAAAGGTTTTCGCTGATCACCCTGAGTTTCAGGATATACTCACAAAGCAAAGGAAGAAGCCTGACAGGCGCTTTGGTAACCGAAAACTCATGGAGTCCCGGTACCCTTTTGCCTCACCTGCCCCTAAGGGCTGGGCCGATCCGCCCTCGGTCTCCCGCCTTACACAAAGACGCTCCTGTCTTTACTCGATGGTTCCTCCATCAAGGACCCGACAGACAGACAGGTGGAGCACCTCGCCCGCTCTGCTTTTGAGGCTGCGAGTTCCTCCCTCTCGCCCTCCTTTTGCCTCTGTGTGGGTCGCAAAGGCGATCTCGGTCTGGGCAGAATCCCTTAACGCTTCGCTTGAGGAATCCCAGTTCACTCATACCTTCACAGAGGTAACAGCTCAAATTGCCGCTGCGGCGAAGTACCTCATGCAGGCCTCCATGGATGCTGCTACCTGCGCAGCGTTTGCCGCCTCAAATACCATAGCCATCCGTAGAGCTCTCTGGCTCCGACAATGGCGAGCGGACTCTGCCTCCAAGAAATCTCTCACGGGCCCCCCCTTTTTTCCAGACCGATTGTTTGGCGAACGTCTGGACAAGCTCATTTCTGACGCCACGGGAGGAAAGAGTACGTCCCTCCCCCAGCTGAAGTCCAGGACGTCCTTCTCCAGACGTCCACAGTCCACTCCTTTTGGAACTCATTTGGTTGGTTGACACCCCATGCTGTCCACGCCACTAGCTGCGGACTACGCAGGGACCGACCACCTCAGCTCTCCCTGAAACCTACTTCGTCATGGCAGCCTAGACCGAAACAGTCCAGGACTAGGGAGACTCGACCACGACGTTTCCCCCCCCCCCATGACTCCTTCGGCGCCCCGGAAGACACTCATTGTAGGAGGTCGACTGCGGTTCTTTCAACACATCTGGGCTGCCGCCTCAGACGACAAATGGGTGCGAGACCTTGTGTCTTCCGGTTACCACATAGAATTTCGGACCCGACCCCCGAGTCGGTTCTAACAGCAGGAGTGATAATACATGTCCCAGACGACGAGAAGTTCGGGGGGTTTTATTCCAACCTCTTTGTAGTCCTCAAAAAGGATGGGTCAGTTCGACCTATCCTGGACCTCAAACACCTAAACAAGCATGTGCACGTACGGAAATTCAGAATGGAGTCTCTAAGGTCGATTATTGCATCCATGGTCGAAGGGGAATTCCTCGCATCCATAGACATCAAGGACGCGTACCTGCACATACCGATCGCCCCAGATCACCAAAAGTTCCTCCGCTTTGCAATTCAGGACTCCCACTTTCAATTCGTAGCTCTACCCTTCGGCCTTGCCACCGCACCAAGGGTCTTCACAAAAGTCATGGCGGCAGCCATGAGCGTCCTTCATGCCAGGGGAGTGGTCGCTCTCCCTTACTTGGACGACCTCCTCATCAAGGCGCCCTCCTTCCGCGACTGCTCAACCAGCGTACAGATCACTGTGGACACCCTATCCCGCTTAGGGTGGCTAGTGAATCTGGACAAATCATCCCCGGTCCCATCACGATCCATCACCTTCCTGGGCATGTCCCTGGACACCCGTCGGGGCTTGATCCTTCTCCCTCAGGACAAGGCGATCGCTCTTCAGCGAGCGGTACGCTGCCTTCTACGTCCTCCGTCTCGCTCCATTCGATTCAGCATGAAAGTGCTCGGCAGGATGGTGGCGACTATGGAAGCAGTACCCTTTGCTCAACTGCACCTCTGCCCACTGCAGCTAGCCCTTCTAGCGGCCTGGGACAAGAGCCCCTTCTCCCTGGACAGACATCTTCACCTGACGCCTTCAGTCAGGTACGCACTCTGCTGGTGACTTCGGTCCTCATCCCTATCGAAGGGGAGATCCTTTCTCCCAGTGAACTGGCTGGTCCTGACCACGAACGCCAGCCTCCTAGGCTGGGGAGCAGTGTACCGGCACCACACTGCTCAAGGACGTTGGACGCCCCAGGAGTCTTCCCTACCCATAAATGTCCTGGAACTCCGCGCGATCTTCCTCGCGCTCAAAGCATTCTGCCCTCTGCTAGCGGGTCGTCAGATTCGAGTCCAATCGGACAATGCGACAGCTGTAGCCTATATCAATCGTCAAGGGGGGCACCCGCAGCAAAGCGGATTATCTCAAGGCCCACAAGATCCTCAGCTGGGCCGAATCGACTGGATCAGTGATATCAGCGGTACACATACCGGGGGTAGAGAACTGGGTAGCAGACTTTGAGTCGCCAAGGCCTGGCTGCCGGAGAATGGTCTCTCCACCCAGATGTGTTTCTACACATCTGCACTCGCTGGGGCACACCAGATGTGGACCTAATGGCCTCAAGGTTGAATGCAAAGGTACCCGCGTTCATAGCCAGGTCACGCGACCCGCAGTCCATTGGCGCGGATGCTCTAGTCTGCTCCTGGCACCACTTCCACCTGCCTTACATATTTCCACCTCTACCCCTGCTGCCGCGGTTGATCAGGAAGATCAAGGCAGAGGGAGTCCCGGTGATGTTGATAGCACCGGACTGGCCCAGGCGCGCCTGGTACGCCGAATTAGTACAAATGCTCACAGAGGCACCGTGGCGCCTTCCAGACATCCCAGACTTGCTGACCCAAGGGCCCATTTCTTATCAGAACTCCAGAGCCCTGAAGCTGACGGCATGGCCATTGAGACCTGGGTATTAACAAGAGCGGGATTCTCCCCCGCGGTTATTTCCACCATGATCAGCGCCCGAAAGCCTGCTTCATCCCGCATTTACCACCGTACATGGAAAATCTTCCTTTCATGGTGCAGAGAAACTAACGTCCAGCCTATGCCTCTGGCCATCCCCAGAATTCTCGACTTTCTACAGTCTGGCTTGCAAGCGGGGTTGGCTCTCAGTTCCCTTAAAGGGCAGGTCTCAGCGCTCTCAATCTTCTACTAATGCCGCCTGGCTCAAAAACCGCAAGTCAAGACCTTCCTCCAGGGCGTTTCCCATCTAGTTCCCCCGTACAAACGGCCGCTAGACCCATGGGACCTCAACCTCGTTCTGGACGGTCTCCAGAGGTCTCCCTTTGAACCCCTCAAGGAATCCTCCCTTGCTCTTCTGTCCTGGAAGGTAACATTCCTGGTGGCAATTACGTCCATCAGACTGGTTTCGGAGCTAGCAGCACTCTCTTGCCGCGAGCCTTTCCTGATCTTTCACCAGGACAAGGTGGTTCTGCGCCCCTTTCCGGATTTCCTTCCAAAGGTTCTTACCCCGTTTCATTTGAACGAGGACATTGTTCTGCCTTGATTTTGTCCACACCCAGTTCATAGGGTGGAAAGGTCTCTGCATTCGTTAGACCTCGTCAGAGCTCTCAGATATTACATATCCAGGACAGCCCCCTTTAGGAAAACGTACTCTTTGTTCGTCATTCCTGAGGGGCCTAAGAAGGGACAGGCAGCTTCAAAGGCGACTCTGGCTCGCTGGATTCGCTCTGCGATCCAGGAAGTCTACCGCCTGCAATTCAAGCCCATTCCTAGTGGGCTGCGGGCTCATTCCACGCAAGCAGTTGGCGCTTCGTGGGCCATTCGGTATCAGGCTTCAGTGGAACAGGTGTGTAAGGCTGCGACCTGGTCTAGCCTACATACTTTTTCAAAGCATTACAGAGTCCATACCCAGGTTTCAACGGAGGCAAATCTGGGTAGGAAAATTCTGCAAACGGCAGTAGAGCACCTTTCTCAGTAGGCTCTCCAGGCTGTCTGGGACTGGTTCCTAGTCCTTGGGTTGTCTTGTCTTCTTTTATTTTTCGCACTCATGGACTGCTTTAGGACGTCCCATGGTCCTGTGTCCCCCAATGAGGCGTCAGAGAAAAACGGATTTTTGTGTACTCACCTAAAATCGTTTTTTCTTAGCCATCATTGAGGGACACAGCACCCACCCTGTAGCCCTGCGGGGCCTTGGTTCTCTCAGTACCTTATTTGGTTTTGACTCTTCTTTTCTCATGTTCCTCTGTTGAGAAGTTTTTTACTGCTTTTTTCTCCTACTGCTTGTGTACTAAAACTGAGACTGCCTGGCCCGGCCAGGGGGTGTCTACTGCAGAGGAGGAGCTATGCTTTTGCAGCTACTTAGTGTCCTCCTATGGATAGGCAGCATAACACCCATGGTCCTGTGTCCCCCAATGATGGCTAAGAGAAAACGATTTTACGGTGAGTACACAAAAATCTGTTTTTTTTACACGTACATGGGCGCCACAGGAAGATTAATTGCCCTGCCATATACTGTGTATGTGTGTGTGTATATATATATATATATATATATATATATATGCACAGTATATGGCAGGGCAATTAATTTTCCTGTGGCGCCCATGTATGTGTAAAAATATATATATATATATTATATACACATATATACATGTAAATAAATAGTGCAGAAGGAAGCTGATCCAAGGTGGTGCACAGACAAGGTTTGGCAGAAAAGACAAATATGCAGTAACGTCCTTGGAAATGTAGGTGTATTAAAAATTCATTTTATTCAAACAATTTCTTTAAAAGCATAGTACAGTACAAAAGGGATAAAAAAAACAACAACTCGGCTGTCAACCATTACGTGTTTCATGCTCATTGTAGTAGTACTTTTTTCATATATGAGCTTGTGTACCAAATGCAATTGACTATATATCGGGTGCACCACCAGGTCTCTCTGCAGACAAATCAGAACAAATGTATGATGCGCAAAATAAAACATGGAGCCGGACTGGTGTCATGTTTTTTTTATTTGTACATGAAGGTGATGTGACAGGTCTACAAGTAAAGATGGCAATTGAAAAAATATATCGCTAAAAAGAGGTGGCAATAAATTACAAATGTTACATCAGAGGCATATAGAATGTTAAAGCTGGATACTCTTAAACCAAATGGCCTCAGTTTTTAAACACTGATCTGATATGTTACAATTTAGTCATTTTATATGTAATTATATTTTCTAATTAATGAGTTATTTATACCTTTCAAGGATACTATAATCTGGTCTATTAATTCCCACAGATTTTCCTTGTATACTTTGTCAGTCTTGTCATTATTTTCGTCATATTTTTCTCCTAGGAATCATAATCTTGTGGTCTCAATCATCGCCATTTTTCCTTTTTCTTTCCTTCTATATAATAGGGACACCTGTTAGTGTGACTCACAATATGACTAAGAACCAGTATGTTGTTCAAAATGCGGACTGGTTGACACTAGGTTTTTTTGTTTGTTTTTTTATCCCTTTTTGTCCTGTATTATGCTTTTAAGGAATTTTTTGAATAAGGCTAGAGTGACACTGGCGTATGATTTGCACGAGTGCAATGTGAGAAAATCTCACATTGCATGTGACTCCATTAAAGACAATGCTGCAGCTCAGATCTGAGTTTTTCCTGAGCCCGAATTGTACTGATGGAAAAAAAATCACAGCATGCTGCTATTGTCTACAAGTCTCGGATCATTTGCACCCATACAAGTCTAAGGGTGTGAGCGAAACATTGAACTGCACTCAGGTGACATCCAAGTGCAGTGCGATATACGCACAGGATGACAATGGGCAAGATGGAGAGATGAATCTCCCTCTACTCCGCAACTGATCCGATTGCAAGATCGGATCACAGTTGCATTATACTTGGCTCACGCTCGCAGCAAAGTAGGAGCCGAGTTGTCAGCATATCACATCCGATGGTATATGCTAATGTGACTCCAGCCTTAAATGAATTTTCAATATGCCTCCATTTCCAAAGATATTGTTACTGGATATTTGTCTTTTCCTCTATATACAGCATGAGCCCTCACATAGTCCCTCTATATACAGCAGCAGCCCCTGCAAATCCCTTCTATATACAGTGTGAGCCCTTACATAGCCTCTGTTTAAAATATGAACTCTGCCATAGCCCCATATATACAGTATGTCCTCATATAGGTTTCTTACATACATTGAGGCCACACATAGCCCCCTATATACAGTACATGCTAATATCCCATACACATATATATATATATATATATATATATATTAAAAAAAAACCCATACCTCACTCCCAGTGCTCTGTCCGGTGTACTACCTCTCTACAGCATACATGTGACTTTATTGCGTCAGCTATCTGAGATGCTGATTGGAGGAAGAAGGTTGCGGCCCCCTCATCCACGACTATATTCACTACTGTCTGCATTGTGGGGATGCGAATAGCAAAGACCGTGGCAAGGGCATGGTGCAGCCCCTGGGCCACTATTTCACAGCCCTTCAGGGTTCTATCTGAATCCCATTTTACTGAGCTCAGGTGGAAGCCACCAAAAGACTGCAAGAGGCTAAAATGTGGTGTGAAGCTACTGAGCAACTCATTTCTGAAACAAAATCTGCTACTTGTGACTCCAGACGATGTTTTGTGAGATTGAGGGCTCCTCACACAAGGATTCTTCCTCGCATGTAAACATTGGTGAGTTTCATCAGTTTTTACCATCAATGGTCTTCTCCAGCTTTATTTTTTTTCATACCATCCTCCCATCTAACAAATCCAATAAAAACCAAACACCACACGGATGGGATACAAGCACTGTCAGATTCACACCACAGATCCCCAGACTTATATTTAAGAGTTTGATCCAACACTCAGATCAATATTCAGCGAGTATACGTGCTTTTGTGCAGACTAAAGTCGGACACGTGAACCATCCCATTGACCATAGCTGGGCAAAGTGCGGCCCATGGGCTGCATCCAGACCTCAAAGCTGGTCCAGTCTGGCCTGTGGACACAGCTGACAACCATTGGGGCATCAAAGCTTTTACTCCACAAAAGTTGTGTTAAAACTATCAAAAGACTCAGGCATGTAGACATTTTGCCACCTTTGGCGGTTTCACACCAGTTTGAATATACTCCTCCAAAATGGGCAGAGACATGATGGGGTATGGCCATGTCTGTTCATCAAAAGTGCTGGATTTTGTATGCTCGAAATGCTTCTCCAGTCTGACTGGTCCAGGCCACTTAGGAGAAGTGCTGAATTCATTAAATGGCATGTGCATCAAAAGTCTCACTGCGCAACTGGCGTAGTGCTGGTGTGCGTTATTCCAGTCATGATTAATCGGTCCGTTTTAAGTATGAGGTATAGGCTGGACTCAGACGAGCGTATGGCATTCGATGTGAAAGCATCGGATGCGATATGCTAATGACCTCCAGCTCAGGCTCTGGTGCGAGTGTGAGCCGAGCGTCATGCGACTGTGTCTCAATCCTGGTCACAGCTGTGAAGCTGAGGGTGGGCGCTGCAGAGGAGAGGGAGGGGTTAATCCCCCTCTCCCCCATCTTCTCCATTGTCAGCCTGTTCATATATCGCACTGCACTGGGATAACATCCGAGTGCAGTCCAATGTTTCTCTCGCACCCATTCACTTGAATGGGTGCGAGTGATACGGCTCTCGCAGCATGTTTCAACTTTTCTCGCATCCAGAATCTGGATAAGAAAAGCTGATCAACTGCTCGCCCTCATTGACTAACATTGGTCAGAGTGCAATGTGAGATTTTTTCGTATTGCACTCGTCCGTTTTTCACGCTCGTGTGAGCGTGCCCATGTGGAGTGAATTCAAGATCTACAACTCTGGACTTCCACCAGTGTCTACTTTTTAGACTTGATACAATTGAGTAGTTTAGAGCAGGCTTTGGGCCTGGTTTGCTTCATGAAAATAGGTTACAGCCACTGGTCACTATATATTGAGCATGTGGTGGCTGGGCAGCTTTGGAATGCTATTGACCTGCAGATTAACCTGACATCTGCAGGTTAAAGTTGTGTGCGCACGTACATGGCTGAAATTTCGGCAGCGATTTGGCAGTGCATGTGCGCTTCAAATCGCTGCAGAAACACTGCGTAATGGATGCAGTGGTTCAGCTTATTCCATGCAGATTTCATGCGCTCTGGATGCAGCCTCTCCCATAGACAGAGTGGGAGCTGCATCCAAAGCGCACGAAAGAAGTGACATGTTGCTTTTTTGTACGTACGGATTTGGATCAAAATTTCCGCATGCAAATCGCTGCATTCAAAAAAGCAACGTGTGCACGTATCATACACAATCTACATAGATAGATAGCATATTTATGCTGTGGTGCTAGACGCAGCGTAAATGAATGCAATACGCACACGTGCGCGCAGTCTAATAGTGTTTGTGTTTTGTTTTGTTTTTTAAACTTGACCAGGTCCCTTTTAAGAGCATGAGAACTCATTTTAATAAGTCTTAATTATCTGAATAGAACTTGTATGAGCCAAGTGTTTGCCCCGTAAAACGTCTTCATTTGGATGGATGTAACCGATGTTTAGGCCAGGTTCAGATAGGTGCATGAAAAGTCAGCCAATCATGTGATGTCACGGATGTGACTGGCACCGTGCCCTTCTCCAAATAATGGTTGAGCGCAGGATCAGGCTGTTACTGATGTGATACTCTGTTCCATAAATTGGACCAGAACAGTATATTTAAACAAAATTCCAGCCACAACAGCCATCTTTACGAATGACAAATCCTTGGTGTGCACAGGCACACTGGTGGTTATTGGATCTGTGTGCTGTCCCTTGAGCTCACGGACAGCACACGGTCGTCCGGTCTGAGTTCACAAGTCTAATCACTCTGTTATTCACACCCCGCATCGTCTGCTGTGAGGATTCACAGGTGTGAGAGCCGGAACGGCAGTTATGTGACTGCGAGGCTGCACTCCTGTAGTCTGATTCTGGCCAAGAGTATGCATATCACATCCTCGCAGGCACTGGAACAGGGTGGATCCTCACATCGCATAGTGTGTGTTATGCGAGAATTCACAAGACTGCATTCACATAGCGTAATATATAGTAACTGCAGATTTGTGGAGTTAGACTGGTCACCCCCTTTAAGGAAACATGACCATCTTAATCTGGTCTTAGGCTGAATTCAGACATCCACATGCCATGGTCTGAGTACAGACCACAACCATTGCCTCATAGACATTTACTGTATAAGGCCCCATTTCACACGTCCGTGTCTCCAGTACGTGTTTGGTCCTTTTTCTCACGTGCTGGAGACATGAGTACACGTAGACTCATTAAAATCAATGGGTCTGCGCTCATGTGCGTGTTTTGCCATGGACCGTGTGTCCGTGTGGAGCATACGTGTACTCCACACGTAGACATGTCCGCTTTTCTCCGGCATCACGGGTGTCACACGGACCGCACGGATGTGCTCTGTGGGACACGCACCGGAGAAAACACACTCGTGTGAGTTTCTATACTCACCTTCTCCAGCCCTCCTGTCTCTGCCGCTGCTGTCACTTGCTTTCGACCCTTGCTCATTATGCTCATCGCATATTCACTTCATTGCGGCCAAAAGCAGCAGCAGCAGGGAGTCGGCAGGACCGAAGATCAGCACCACGGACAGCGAAGCCAGGGACAGGTGAGCAGAAAGTTCCTGTTCTCTGTGTGTTATCACTGATTACACACGGAGAACACACACATGTGCCATAAACACAGCTCACGGAGGGCAATATGCACCTTTGACACATCCGTGAAAAACATGCATGATTTTCACGGATGTGTGAAAGAGGCCTACGAGTGTTCAGGTCAGCAGACCCACAGCTGGTCTGTGCATCATGGTCTGTACGCGCACTGCGATTACAGGTACATCTGAAATCAGCCTTAGGGCTCATTCAGGTGTCCGTTTTTCCCATACGAGAAAAACTGTCCTAGTTTACTCTGACTTTTGCTTAATGTTTTATTAGATTTTTGTCAGTGTCATCTGAGTTTTGTCATTTTTCAGAGGGTTTTTTTCGATTGAGAGAAAAAAAAAAATTCTCTTCTCGATCTAGCAGTCAATGAAAAATGGCCATAATTCTGATGGCATCCTAGTGCTGTCTAGATTTATTTATTTTAACAGAGCCATAGACTAGTATTGATGATTTTAATCCAACATGTGTCTGTGCTTTTTTGCTCAATCTTCAAAAAACAAGTAAACATGTAATTATGGCATCCCAGACTCTACTACATACAAGTGCTATCCGTGTAATATGGACATCTGAAAGACACAGGAATTTCTGCATCAAAAATATCAGGTCTAAACCTATACCAAAAAAATGGATTTTTTTTTTTTGAGGGGGGCGGGGGGGGTTTGACGGGTAAAAAAAACCCCCATGTTTTTCATATGCAGCACAGGAACAGCTCCAGGCTGCAACCCTCAGCTGTCTGCTGTACCTTGGCTGGATATGAAAAATAGAGGGGATTCCACGCTTTTTTTTTAATCATTTGATGTACTGTAAAAACCATCTGGCCCCTCCCATTTTGCTAAAACCAGGCAAGGTACAGCAGACAACTGGGGGCTAATATTATTGGGGCAGGAAGGGCCATCTTATTTGGCCCTTTCCAGCCTAACAATAGCAGCCCACAGCTGCCCCAGAAGTGGCGCATCCATAATATGTGCCAATTGTGGCACTGGGCCCGGCTCTTTCCGTTGCCCCGCTGTGGTGACAATCGGGGTAATAAGGAGTTAATAACAGCCCACAGCTGTTACTAAGCACTAGCTTAGTGATGGTAGGCGTCTATGGGACTTACCCCCCCAATCGCTAATCTGTAAGTGAAAGTAAATAAACACAAACTCCCAAAAAAAAACTTTACTTGAAATAAAAGACAAAAAAAAAAGCACCCTCTATCACCACTTTATTAACCCCCCAAATACTCCTCCAGGCCACACGAGGTCCCACAACACTTCCAGCAGTGCTACATCTGATGCTCACAGCGAGCGCCATAGAACGACTGCCCGCTGTGAGTTCCACACAGCAACTAAAGTGAGCCGCGCGAACAGCGGTGACGTCACTCAGGTGAGTCTTCCACCTGCAACTCACTTCAGTTGCCGCCTGATTTGTGGTCAAAGGTGGAGAACTCCAGCTGTGACCGGAAATCTCCTGATTGATGGCACTGCTGATTGCGCGGCTCACTTCAGTCACTCGGGTGATTTGCTGTCATAGGTGAAGGACTCCAGCTGTGACTGCGGCTAACCTGAGTGACATCACAACTGATAGCGCAACTCACTTCAGTTGCTGCGTGGAGCTCACAGCGGGCAGTCGTTCTATGGCGCTTGCTCATCAGATGTAGCATTGCTAGAAGCATCGTGGGACCTCGTGTGCATTACGTCAGACCTGGAGGGGTGTTTGGGGGGGTTAAAGTGGTGAAAGAGGATGCTTTTTTTGTCTTTTATTTCACAAAGGATTTTTTGGGTGTTTGTGTTTACTTACTTTAACTTACAGATTAGTGATATGGGGGCGTTTCACAGACGACTGCCATCAGTAATCTAGGGCTTAGTAGCAGCTGTGGGCTATTATTAACTCCTTATTACCCCGATTGCCACTGCACATTGGCAACGGGAAGAGCTGGGACCAGCGCCAGAATTGGCACATCTTATGGATGCGCCACTTCTGGGGCGGCTGTGGGCTGCTATTAGGATAGAAAGAACCAAATAATATGGCCCTTCCCACCCTAATAATATCAGCCCCCAGTTGTCTGCTGTACCGGACCTTCCGTCATTTAAAAAAAAAAAAAAGTGAAATGTGGGATCCCCTTTATTTTTCATAAGCAGCCAAGATATAGCAGACAGCTGAGGGGTGTTCTAGTGCTGGATATGAAATATGGGGGGAACCCCATGTCATTTTTTTTTTTTAAACCCCCCCCCCAAAAAAAAAACTAAATAAAAATCAGCTGTCCAAGCTAGCTATCCCTCTATTGAGCGGACATACCCTAAGATAGGGGGAGGAATCTTGCATTTATGCGCCACACCAGCAGTGAAATAAAAAAAAAAACAAAAAACTGCTGGACTGCTGCTTTAAAACCATGTCAGGGGGAAAAAAAAAAGCCTGAAAACATTGATATGAACAGAAAGCGTATGTGCATGTGGCTATTTGTGTCTTTTTTAGGTAATTAAAAACGATGAGTCTTCTGGTGGAAATTTCTTCTGGAAATGCTGCTCCTTGGGGAGGTTTTTTCTTAGTTTTTTGTTTCCTGAAGTGTTTTTTTCCAGCCTTTTGATTACACAGTGCAGTTTGGAGGGTTTCCTTCTGGAATAGATGCATGCGCTTTCTTCCCCACAGACCCCTTCCCTACCAAATGGATCCACTGTAAAATCCTCCCCCAAACACTGTGTGAACCAGGCCTTACCCGAACCAATTTGCTACCGAATTTTTTTTTTTATCGCTGGCAGATAATTTTTGGACCCTGCCTAACATTAAGCTATTAACAGTATATGGCGGGTTTATCCGGCATAATCACCGGTAAATGAATGCTCCATGGTGTTCTCGTCATGCTGATTGAGCGGGTACTATGTCCATACATTGGCTCCATTGCTGTGGGCTACTATTGTGTTTTTCACTGTTCAGGGTGGAAGCCTGTGCTGCTAAGGCCCAACATGGAGGGATTTGTTTATAGGGACTTAGAACGTCTCACAAATAGTTAATGGAATGTTGTAATGTATAAAATGGGAAGGTGATAAAACATGACAGACTGTCTATATGAGACCGAGGGCAGACAGTGAGCGCAGACGTCTATAGCAACCAGTCGGGTGAGTGGTTGCTATGGGTGTTTTCAGTGACAGAGCAGGGCCGCCTTCCCGGCATGCTCTCTGCCCGGGAGCCGGAGCGCTGGCTGTAGGAGGCTATATGAGCGCCAGGCCCCGCCCCCGGCCTGTGTCCCGCTCCTGCGCTGCTGGCTGTGCAGTCTGTACTGCCGGGCTGTGACTGACTCCACGGTAATGGCAGAGCCGGGTTTCCCGCCATAATGCGCCACATGGCGTGAGTGGGAGTGCTGAGGGCTGGGCCCGGGACAGGAGGCCATTCTGGGTTAAGTGCTACATAGTACAGGCTGTGCATTAGTGTTTGGTAAGGGGCACGGTAGTCTGCATATATTGGCCGCAGGTGAGGCTGTGTACAGTTATAAAGTGCAGGATGGAGGTGCACGGCAGATTCGTTACATTTTACTTTAGAAGGTGTAATAACTGATGTCTGACTCAAAGTTTTATTGGGTAAACAAAAAAAAAAAAAAAAAGCTTTGTTTTTTTTTTCTGCTCCCTCCCGTCAGACTGCGGCTGGTTGTTGCTGCGCCCCCTCCCGTCAGACTGCGGCTGGTTGTTGCTGCGCCCCCTCCCGTCAGACTGCGGCTGGTTGTTGCTGCTGTGCCCCCTCCCGTCAGACCGCGGCTGGTTGTTGCTCCTGCGCCCCCTCCCATCAGACTGCGGCTGGTTGTTGCTGCGCCCCCTCCCGCCAGACTGCGGCTGGTTGTTGCTGCGCCCCCTCCCGTCAGACTGCGGCTGGTTGTTGCTGCGCCCCCTCCCGTCAGACTGCGGCTGGTTGTTGCTGCGCCCCGTCCCGTCAGACTGCGGCTGGTTGTTGCTGCTGCGCCCCCTCCCATCAGACTGCGGCTGGTTGTTGTTGCTGCGCCCCCTCCCATCAGACTGCGGCTGGTTGTTGCTGCGCCCCGTCCCGTCAGACTGCGGCTGGTTGTTGCTGCGCCCCCTCCCATCAGACTGCGGCTGGTTGGTGCTGCGCCCCCTCCCGTCAGACTGCGGCTGGTTGTTGCTGCTGCGCCCCCTCCCGTCAGACTGCGGCTGGTTGTTGCTGCTGCGCCCCCTCCCGTCAGACTGCGGCTGGTTGTTGCTGCGCCCCCTCCCGTCAGACTGCGGCTGGTTGTTGCTGCGCCCCCTCCTGTCAGACTGCGGCTGGTTGTTGCTGCTGCGCCCCCTCCCATCAGACTGCGGCTGGTTGTTGCTGCGACCCGTCCCGTCAGACTGCGGCTGGTTGTTGCTGCGACCCGTCCCGTCAGACTGCGGCTGGTTGTTGCTGCGACCCGTCCCGTCAGACTGCGGCTGGTTGTTGCTGCGACCCGTCCCGTCAGACTGCGGCTGGTTGTTGCTGCGCCCCCTCCCGTCAGACTGCGGCTGGTTGTTGCTGCGCCCCCTCCCGTCAGACTGCGGCTGGTTGTTGCTGCGCCCCCTCCCGTCAGACTGCGGCTGGTTGTTGCTGCGCCCCGTCCCGTCAGACTGCGGCTGGTTGTTGCTGCTGCGCCCCCTCCCATCAGACTGCGGCTGGTTGTTGTTGCTGCGCCCCCTCCCATCAGACTGCGGCTGGTTGTTGCTGCGCCCCCTCCCGTCAGACTGCGGCTGGTTGTTGCTGCGCCCCCTCCCGTCAGACTGCGGCTGGTTGTTGCTGCGCCCCCTCCCGTCAGACTGCGGCTGGTTGTTGCTGCGCCCCCTCCCGTCAGACTGCGGCTGGTTGTTGCTGCGCCCCCTCCCGTCAGACTGCGGCTGGTTGTTGCTGCGCCCCCTCCCGTCAGACTGCGGCTGGTTGTTGCTGCGCCCCCTCCCGTCAGACTGCGGCTGGTTGTTGCTGCGCCCCGTCCCGTCAGACTGCGGCTGGTTGTTGCTGCTGCGCCCCCTCCCATCAGACTGCGGCTGGTTGTTGTTGCTGCGCCCCCTCCCATCAGACTGCGGCTGGTTGTTGCTGCGCCCCGTCCCGTCAGACTGCGGCTGGTTGTTGCTGCGCCCCCTCCCATCAGACTGCGGCTGGTTGGTGCTGCGCCCCCTCCCGTCAGACTGCGGCTGGTTGTTGCTGCTGCGCCCCCTCCCGTCAGACTGCGGCTGGTTGTTGCTGCGCCCCCTCCCGTCAGACTGCGGCTGGTTGTTGCTGTGCCCCCTCCCGTCAGACTGCGGCTGGTTGTTGCTGCGCCCCCTCCTGTCAGACTGCGGCTGGTTGTTGCTGCTGCGCCCCCTCCCATCAGACTGCGGCTGGTTGTTGCTGCGACCCGTCCCGTCAGACTGCGGCTGGTTGTTGCTGCGACCCGTCCCGTCAGACTGCGGCTGGTTGTTGCTGCGCCCCCTCCCGTCAGACTGCGGCTGGTTGTTGCTGCGACCCGTCCCGTCAGACTGCGGCTGGTTGTTGCTGCGCCCCCTCCCGTCAGACTGCGGCTGGTTGTTGCTGCGCCCCCTCCCGTCAGACTGCGGCTGGTTGTTGCTGCGCCCCCTCCCGTCAGACTGCGGCTGGTTGTTTCTGCGCCCCGTCCCGTCAGACTGCGGCTGGTTGTTGCTGCTGCGCCCCCTCCCATCAGACTGCGGCTGGTTGTTGTTGCTGCGCCCCCTCCCATCAGACTGCGGCTGGTTGTTGCTGCGCCCCCTCCCGTCAGACTGCGGCTGGTTGTTGCTGCGCCCCCTCCCGTCAGACTGCGGCTGGTTGTTGCTGCGCCCCCTCCCGTCAGACTGCGGCTGGTTGTTGCTGCGCCCCCTCCCGTCAGACTGCGGCTGGTTGTTGCTGCGCCCCCTCCCGTCAGACTGCGGCTGGTTGTTGCTGCGCCCCCTCCCGTCAGACTGCGGCTGGTTGTTGCTGCGCCCCGTCCCGTCAGACTGCGGCTGGTTGTTGCTGCTGCGCCCCCTCCCATCAGACTGCGGCTGGTTGTTGTTGCTGCGCCCCCTCCCATCAGACTGCGGCTGGTTGTTGCTGCGCCCCGTCCCGTCAGACTGCGGCTGGTTGTTGCTGCGCCCCCTCCCATCAGACTGCGGCTGGTTGGTGCTGCGCCCCCTCCCGTCAGACTGCGGCTGGTTGTTGCTGCTGCGCCCCCTCCCGTCAGACTGCGGCTGGTTGTTGCTGCGCCCCCTCCCGTCAGACTGCGGCTGGTTGTTGCTGTGCCCCCTCCCGTCAGACTGCGGCTGGTTGTTGCTGCGCCCCCTCCTGTCAGACTGCGGCTGGTTGTTGCTGCTGCGCCCCCTCCCATCAGACTGCGGCTGGTTGTTGCTGCGACCCGTCCCGTCAGACTGCGGCTGGTTGTTGCTGCGACCCGTCCCGTCAGACTGCGGCTGGTTGTTGCTGCGCCCCCTCCCGTCAGACTGCGGCTGGTTGTTGCTGCGACCCGTCCCGTCAGACTGCGGCTGGTTGTTGCTGCGCCCCCTCCCGTCAGACTGCGGCTGGTTGTTGCTGCGCCCCCTCCCGTCAGACTGCGGCTGGTTGTTGCTGCGCCCCCTCCCGTCAGACTGCGGCTGGTTGTTGCTGCGCCCCCTCCCGTCAGACTGCGGCTGGTTGTTGCTGCGCCCCGTCCCGTCAGACTGCGGCTGGTTGTTGCTGCTGCGCCCCCTCCCATCAGACTGCGGCTGGTTGTTGTTGCTGCGCCCCCTCCCATCAGACTGCGGCTGGTTGTTGCTGCGCCCCCTCCCGTCAGACTGCGGCTGGTTGTTGCTGCGCCCCCTCCCGTCAGACTGCGGCTGGTTGTTGCTGCGCCCCCTCCCGTCAGACTGCGGCTGGTTGTTGCTGCGCCCCCTCCCGTCAGACTGCGGCTGGTTGTTGCTGCGCCCCCTCCCGTCAGACTGCGGCTGGTTGTTGCTGCGCCCCCTCCCGTCAGACTGCGGCTGGTTGTTGCTGCGCCCCCTCCCGTCAGACTGCGGCTGGTTGTTGCTGCGCCCCGTCCCGTCAGACTGCGGCTGGTTGTTGCTGCTGCGCCCCCTCCCATCAGACTGCGGCTGGTTGTTGTTGCTGCGCCCCCTCCCATCAGACTGCGGCTGGTTGTTGCTGCGCCCCGTCCCGTCAGACTGCGGCTGGTTGTTGCTGCGCCCCCTCCCATCAGACTGCGGCTGGTTGGTGCTGCGCCCCCTCCCGTCAGACTGCGGCTGGTTGTTGCTGCTGCGCCCCCTCCCGTCAGACTGCGGCTGGTTGTTGCTGCGCCCCCTCCCGTCAGACTGCGGCTGGTTGTTGCTGTGCCCCCTCCCGTCAGACTGCGGCTGGTTGTTGCTGCGCCCCCTCCTGTCAGACTGCGGCTGGTTGTTGCTGCTGCGCCCCCTCCCATCAGACTGCGGCTGGTTGTTGCTGCGACCCGTCCCGTCAGACTGCGGCTGGTTGTTGCTGCGCCCCCTCCCGTCAGACTGCGGCTGGTTGTTGCTGCGCCCCCTCCCGTCAGACTGCGGCTGGTTGTTGCTGCGACCCGTCCCGTCAGACTGCGGCTGGTTGTTGCTGCGCCCCCTCCCGTCAGACTGCGGCTGGTTGTTGCTGCGCCCCCTCCCGTCAGACTGCGGCTGGTTGTTGCTGCGCCCCCTCCCGTCAGACTGCGGCTGGTTGTTGCTGCTGTGCCCCCTCCCGTCAGACCGCGGCTGGTTGTTGCTCCTGCGCCCCCTCCCATCAGACTGCGGCTGGTTGTTGCTGCGCCCCCTCCCGTCAGACTGCGGCTGGTTGTTGCTGCGCCCCCTCCCGTCAGACTGCGGCTGGTTGTTGCTGCGCCCCCTCCCGTCAGACTGCGGCTGGTTGTTGCTGCGCCCCGTCCCGTCAGACTGCGGCTGGTTGTTGCTGCTGCGCCCCCTCCCATCAGACTGCGGCTGGTTGTTGTTGCTGCGCCCCCTCCCATCAGACTGCGGCTGGTTGTTGCTGCGCCCCGTCCCGTCAGACTGCGGCTGGTTGTTGCTGCGCCCCCTCCCATCAGACTGCGGCTGGTTGTTGCTGCGCCCCCTCCCGTCAGACTGCGGCTGGTTGTTGCTGCTGCGCCCCCTCCCGTCAGACTGCGGCTGGTTGTTGCTGCGCCCCCTCCCGTCAGACTGCGGCTGGTTGTTGCTGTGCCCCCTCCCGTCAGACTGCGGCTGGTTGTTGCTGCGCCCCCTCCTGTCAGACTGCGGCTGGTTGTTGCTGCTGCGCCCCCTCCCATCAGACTGCGGCTGGTTGTTGCTGCGACCCGTCCCGTCAGACTGCGGCTGGTTGTTGCTGCGACCCGTCCCGTCAGACTGCGGCTGGTTGTTGCTGCGCCCCCTCCCGTCAGACTGCGGCTGGTTGTTGCTGCGACCCGTCCCGTCAGACTGCGGCTGGTTGTTGCTGCGACCCGTCCCGTCAGACTGCGGCTGGTTGTTGCTGCGCCCCCTCCCGTCAGACTGCGGCTGGTTGTTGCTGCGCCCCCTCCCGTCAGACTGCGGCTCGTTGTTGCTGCGCCCCGTCCCGTCAGACTGCGGCTGGTTGTTGCTGCTGCGCCCCCTCCCATCAGACTGCGGCTGGTTGTTGTTGCTGCGCCCCCTCCCATCAGACTGCGGCTGGTTGTTGCTGCGCCCCCTCCCGTCAGACTGCGGCTGGTTGTTGCTGCGCCCCCTCCCGTCAGACTGCGGCTGGTTGTTGCTGCGCCCCCTCCCGTCAGACTGCGGCTGGTTGTTGCTGCGCCCCCTCCCGTCAGACTGCGGCTGGTTGTTGCTGCGCCCCCTCCCGTCAGACTGCGGCTGGTTGTTGCTGCGCCCCCTCCCGTCAGACTGCGGCTGGTTGTTGCTGCGCCCCCTCCCGTCAGACTGCGGCTGGTTGTTGCTGCGCCCCGTCCCGTCAGACTGCGGCTGGTTGTTGCTGCTGCGCCCCCTCCCATCAGACTGCGGCTGGTTGTTGTTGCTGCGCCCCCTCCCATCAGACTGCGGCTGGTTGTTGCTGCGCCCCGTCCCGTCAGACTGCGGCTGGTTGTTGCTGCGCCCCCTCCCATCAGACTGCGGCTGGTTGGTGCTGCGCCCCCTCCCGTCAGACTGCGGCTGGTTGTTGCTGCTGCGCCCCCTCCCGTCAGACTGCGGCTGGTTGTTGCTGCGCCCCCTCCCGTCAGACTGCGGCTGGTTGTTGCTGTGCCCCCTCCCGTCAGACTGCGGCTGGTTGTTGCTGCGCCCCCTCCTGTCAGACTGCGGCTGGTTGTTGCTGCTGCGCCCCCTCCCATCAGACTGCGGCTGGTTGTTGCTGCGACCCGTCCCGTCAGACTGCGGCTGGTTGTTGCTGCGACCCGTCCCGTCAGACTGCGGCTGGTTGTTGCTGCGCCCCCTCCCGTCAGACTGCGGCTGGTTGTTGCTGCGACCCGTCCCGTCAGACTGCGGCTGGTTGTTGCTGCGCCCCCTCCCGTCAGACTGCGGCTGGTTGTTGCTGCGCCCCCTCCCGTCAGACTGCGGCTGGTTGTTGCTGCGCCCCCTCCCGTCAGACTGCGGCTGGTTGTTGCTGCGCCCCGTCCCGTCAGACTGCGGCTGGTTGTTGCTGCTGCGCCCCCTCCCATCAGACTGCGGCTGGTTGTTGTTGCTGCGCCCCCTCCCATCAGACTGCGGCTGGTTGTTGCTGCGCCCCGTCCCGTCAGACTGCGGCTGGTTGTTGCTGCGCCCCCTCCCATCAGACTGCGGCTGGTTGTTGCTGCGCCCCCTCCCGTCAGACTGCGGCTGGTTGTTGCTGCGCCCCCTCCCGTCAGACTGCGGCTGGTTGTTGCTGCTGCGCCCCCTCCCGTCAGACTGCGGCTGGTTGTTGCTGCTGCGCCCCCTCCCGTCAGACTGCGGCTGGTTGTTGCTGCGCCCCCTCCCGTCAGACTGCGGCTGGTTGTTGCTGCGCCCCCTCCCGTCAGACTGCGGCTGGTTGTTGCTGCGCCCCCTCCCGTCAGACTGCGGCTGGTTGTTGCTGCGCCCCCTCCCGTCAGACTGCGGCTGGTTGTTGCTGTGCCCCCTCCCGTCAGACTGCGGCTGGTTGTTGCTGCGCCCCCTCCCGTCAGACTGCGGCTGGTTGTTTCTGCGCCCCCTCCCGTCAGACTGCGGCTGGTTGTTGCTGCGCCCCCTCCCGTCAGACTGCGGCTGGTTGTTGCTGCTGCGCCCCCTCCCGTCAGACTGCGGCTTGTTGTTGCTGCGCCCCCTCCCGTCAGACTGCGGCTGGTTGTTGCTGCTGCGCCCCCTCCCGTCAGACTGGGCTGGTTGTTGCTGCTGCGCCCCCTCCCGTCAGACTGCGGCTGGTTGTTGCTGCTGCGCCCCCTCCCGTCAGACTGCGGCTGGTTGTTGCTGCTGCGCCCCCTCCCGTCAGACCGGCTTGTTGTTGCTGCGCCCCCTCCCGTCAGACTGCGGCTGGTTGTTGCTGCTGCGCCCCCTCCCGTCAGACTGGGCTGGTTGTTGCTGCTGCGCCCCCTCCCGTCAGACTGGGCTGGTTGTTGCTGCTGCGCCCCCTCCTGTCAGACTGCGGCTGGTTGTTGCTGCTGCGCCCCCTCCCGTCAGACCGGCTGGTTGTTGCTGCTGCGCCCCCTCCCGTCAGACCGGCTGGTTGTTGCTGCTGCGCCCCCTCCCATCAGACTGCGGCTGGTTGTTGCTGCGCCCCCTCCCTTCAGACTGCGGCTGGTTGTTGCTACGCCCCCTCCCGTCAGACCGGCTTGTTGCTGCTGCGCCCCCTCCCGTCAGACTGCGGCTGGTTGTTGCTGCTGCGCCCCCTCCCGTCAGACTGGGCTGGTTGTTGCTGCTGCGCCCCCTCCCGTCAGACTGGGCTGGTTGTTGCTGCTGCGCCCCCTCCCGTCAGACTGGGCTGGTTGTTGCTGCTGCGCCCCCTCCCGTCAGACTGCGGCTGGTTGTTGCTGCTGCGCCCCCTCCCGTCAGACCGGCTGGTTGTTGCTGCGCCCCCTCCCGTCAGACCGCGGCTGGTTGTTGCTGCTGCGCCCCCTCCCATCAGACTGCGGCTGGTTGTTGCTGCGCCCCCTCCCTTCAGACTGCGGCTGGTTGTTGCTACGCCCCCTCCCGTCAGACTGCGGCTGGTTGTTGCTGCTGCACCCCCTCCCATCAGACTGCGGCTGGTTGTTGCTGCGCCCCGTCCCGTCAGACTGCGGCTGGTTGTTGCTGCGCCCCCTCCCGTCAGACTGCGGCTGGTTGTTGCTGCGCCCCCTCCCGTCAGACTGCGGCTGGTTGTTGCTGCGCCCCCTCCCGTCAGACTGCGGCTGGTTGTTGCTGCGCCCCCTCCCGTCAGACTGCGGCTGGTTGTTGCTGCGCCCCCTCCCGTCAGACTGCGGCTGGTTGTTGCTGCGCCCCCTCCCGTCAGACTGCGGCTGGTTGTTGCTGCGCCCCCTCCCGTCAGACTGCGGCTGGTTGTTGCTGCGCCCCCTCCCGTCAGACTGCGGCTGGTTGTTGCTGCGCCCCCTCCCGTCAGACTGCGGCTGGTTGTTGCTGCGCCCCCTCCCGTCAGACTGCGGCTGGTTGTTGCTGCGCCCCCTCCCGTCAGACTGCGGCTGGTTGTTGCTGCGCCCCCTCCCGTCAGACTGCGGCTGGTTGTTGCTGCGCCCCCTCCCGTCAGACTGCGGCTGGTTGTTGCTGCGCCCCCTCCCGTCAGACTGCGGCTGGTTGTTGCTGCGCCCCCTCCCGTCAGACTGCGGCTGGTTGTTGCTGCGCCCCCTCCCGTCAGACTGCGGCTGGTTGTTGCTGCGCCCCCTCCCGTCAGACTGCGGCTGGTTGTTGCTGCGCCCCCTCCCGTCAGACTGCGGCTGGTTGTTGCTGCGCCCCCCTCCCGTCAGACTGCGGCTGGTTGTTGCTGCGCCCCCTCCCGTCAGACTGCGGCTGGCTGTTGCTGCTGCGCCCCCTCCCGTCAGACTGCGGCTGGCTGTTGCTGCTGCGCCCCCTCCCGTCAGACTGCGGCTGGCTGTTGCTGCTGCGCCCCCTCCCGACAGACTGCGGCTGGCTGTTGCTGCTGCGCCCCCTCCCGACAGACCGCGGCTGGCTGTTGCTGCTGCGCCCCCTCCCGACAGACCGCGGCTGGCTGTTGCTGCTGCGCCCCCTCCCGACAGACCGCGGCTGGCTGTTGCTGCTGCGCCCCCTCCCGACAGACCGCGGCTGGCTGTTGCTGCTGCGCCCCCTCCCGACAGACCGCGGCTGGCTGTTGCTGCTGCGCCCCCTCCCGACAGACCGCGGCTGGCTGTTGCTGCTGCGCCCCCTCCCGACAGACCGCGGCTGGCTGTTGCTGCTGCGCCCCCTCCCGTCAGACCGCGGCTGCCTGTTGCTACGCCCCCTCCCGTCAGACCGCGGCTTTGTATTTGTCTACACACTCCCATCAGTTATGGTCCCATGAGCTGGCAGGGTCGGCAGATGGCGATGTGGCAGGGCGATGGTCACTAGGACCTCATTCAGACAAACACATTCCCATTACTTTTTCGGCGATTCGCCGACTGATCAAGAATGAAAAGACTTGTTTATTTGTGAGCCGAGTCCCCGTTCACTCCATGGGTCGGGGGGGGGGGGTATCGCACTCCATGCGGGTCACAGTTGAATGCAGATTAAGGCTAGTTTCACACTTGTAAAGCTTTTTTTTTTTTTTCTTATTCTTTACAGTTTTACAGGCAGCAGACTATTATGAATGATCAGCTGATCGCTCTTAATAGCCGGCGGCCGGGCGCTCAGCTGGGCACTGTCACTTGCCGGCGGCCGGGCATGCCGGCGGCCGGGCGCTCAGCTGAGCGCTGTCACTTGGCGGCCGGGCGCTCAGCTGAGCGCTGTCACTTGGCGGCCGGGCGCTCAGCTGAGCGCTGTCACTTGGCGGCGGCCGGGCGCTCAGCTGAGCGCTGTCGCTTGGCGGCGGCCGGGCGCTCAGCTGAGCGCTGTCACTTGGCGGCGGCCGGGCGCTCAGCTGAGCGCTGTCACTTGGCGGCGGCCGGGCGCTCAGCTGAGCGCTGTCACTTGGCGGCGGCCGGGCGCTCAGCTGAGCGCTGTCACTTGGCGGCGACCGGGCGCTCAGCTGAGCGCTGTCACTTGGCGGCGGCCGGGCGCTCAGCTGAGCGCTGTCACTTGGCGGCGGCCGGGCGCTCAGCTGAGCGCTGTCACTTGCCGGCGGCCGGCCATGCCGGCGGGCACTCGCTCAGTTGAGCGCTGTCACTTGCCGGCGGCCGGGCATGCCGGCGGGCACTCGCTCAGTTGAGCGCTGTCACTTGCCGGCGGCCGGGCATGCCGGCGGCCGGGCGCTCAGCTGAGCGCTGTCACTTGCCGGCGGTCGGGCATGCCGGCGGCCGGGCGCTCAGCTGAGCGCTGTCACTTGCCGGCGGCCGGGCGCTCAGCTGAGCGCTGTCACTTGCCGGCGGCCGGGCGCTCAGCTGAGCGCTGTCACTTGCCGGCGGCCAGCCATGCCGGCGGGCACTCGCTCAGTTGAGCGCTGTCACTTGCCGGCGGCCAGGCATGCCGGCGGGCGCTCAGTTGAGCGCTGTCACTTGCCGGCGGCCAGGCATGCCGGCGGGCACTCGCTCAGTTGAGCGCTGTCACTTGCCGGCGGCCAGGCATGCCGGCGGCCGGGCGCTCAGCTGAGCGCTGTCACTTGCCGGCGGTCGGGCATGCCGGCGGCCGGGCGCTCAGCTGAGCGCTGTCACTTGCCGGCGGCCGGGCGCTCAGCTGAGCGCTGTCACTTGCCGGCGGCCGGGCGCTCAGCTGAGCGCTGTCACTTGCCGGCGGCCAGCCATGCCGGCGGGCACTCGCTCAGTTGAGCGCTGTCACTTGCCGGCGGCCAGGCATGCCGGCGGGCGCTCAGTTGAGCGCTGTCACTTGCCGGCGGCCAGGCATGCCGGCGGGCAGGCGCTCAGTTGAGCGCTGTCACTTGCCGGCTGCCAGGCATGCCGGCGGGCGCTCGCTCAGTTGAGCGCTGTCACTTGCCGGGCATGGCGGCGGGCGGGCGCTCGGCTGAACGTTCAGCCACCGCAAGACAAAATAAAGTTTGTCATTTAAAAAAAAAAAAGAGCATGCGCAGTGAAATCCTGAGGATTCCGCTGCTCAACAAAATGTTCCATGCTGCGTTCCTCCCGCTCGGCGGAAGCAACGGAGCGTCGCCCAGCGGAAGCAACACACGTCCTTTTGGCACAATCCGTCATCCATACAAGTCTATGGGAAACAGCGGAATCCGTTAACGGATTCCGCTGTTTTCCAAAAGGGCGGATTGTAACGGAAGGAAAACAACGCAAGTGTGAAAGTACCCTAAGGCTATGTGCCCACGTTGCGTTCTGTCCCTGCAGAAATTTCTGCAGCGATTTGAATAGCACATGTGCGCTTCAAATCGCTGCAGAAACACTGCATACTGAAAAGCCGATTTCATGCGCTCTGGATGCAGTCCCTCCCATAGACAGAGTGGGGGCTGCATCCAAAGCGCATGAAAGACGTGACATGTTTCTTTTTAGAACGCAGCGATTTGGCAGCATGCAAATCGCTGCTTTCTAAAACACAATGTGCGCACGGATAATGCACGATCTTCATAGATTGTGCTGGTGAAGCAGGACGCATGCAGTTACGCTGCGGTGCAGAACGCAGCGTAACTGCATACAATACGCATACGTGGGCACAGCCTAAGGCTGCGTGCCCACGATCAGTGTTTGCAGCGTTTTGCATGTAGTGTGTTTTCGCTGCGTCCAAAACGCTGTGTTGTACAGTACAAGCATAGTGGATGGTATTTCTAGAAATACTGTCAAATACTGTCAAACTAATTTGATCAGCTTCTATGAAGAGGTAAGTTCAAGCCTGGACCAGGGAAATGCAGTGGATGTTGTGTATATGGACTTTTCAAAAGCTTTTGATACGGTGCCACACAAAAGGTTGGTACATAAAATGAGAATAATGGGGATAGGGGAAAATATGTGTAACTGGGTTAAAAACTGGCTCAGTGATAGGAAACAAAAGGTGGTTTTCTTCGTCGCTCCATTGGGAGACCCAGACGATTGGGTGTATAGCTACTGCCTCCGGAGGCCACACAAAGCATTACACTAAAAAGTGTAAGGCCCCTCCCCTTCTGGCTATACACCCCCAGTGGGATCACTGGCTCACCAGTTTTCGGCTTTGTGCGAAGGAGGTCAGACATCCACGCATAGCTCCACTGTTTAGTCAGCAGTAGCTGCTGACTATATCGGATGGAAGAAAAGAGGGCCCATATGGGGCCCCCAGCATGCTCCCTTCTCACCCCACTGGTGGTTTGTAAGGTTGAGGTACCTATTGCTGGTACGGCGGCTGGAGCCCACATGCTGTTTTCCTTCCCCATCCCCCTGAGGGGCTCTGAGGAAGTGGGATCTTACCGGCCCCAAAGCCCTGAGGCCGGGCTCCATCCACAGACCCATTGAACCTGCTGGATGTGGAGCGGGAGTGCCGTTCAGGGACATGGCCCTGCACCATTCAGGTACTCTGTGTCCCCGTACACACAGGCACAGCACACTCCAGACTTGCTGGGTGTGCTAGTGCGCCGGGGACAGTAAAGGGTTACAGTCACTGCAGCCTAGCTGAGTGACTTTATTTATTGGGAACTACCGCGCCGGACGCTCCGGGAGCGGCGGCGCGGCTGGGACTTGTAGTGCGCCGGGGACTTAGCGCCGACCGCGCTTTTACGGCGGCGGCGCTTATAAATCCAGTCCCCGGCTTTTGCGGCCTAGCTCAGCTTCGTTCCCGCCCCCACCCTGTCAATCAGGGTAGGGGAGAGACGCTGTACAATCAGCAGCGCCGAGGGCTGGAGCCTTATTTACATGCTCCAGCCCTCTCACTAGATTTCCCGCTCTGACTTGGGGCACGCCCACGGCCCGCCCCTACTCACACGAGCTGGAGAAGGACGCCGGCAGCCATTCCTGCAGCCCGAGCTGAGAGAACGGACTCTGGGCAGCCAACAGGAATAGGGCGACCACACACCCGCTTATAGGCGGGCGGTAAGCGGCACCTGGGGTGCTGACACTAAATACCGCAGTTTGTCTATTTGTATTTTAAGTACACTGCATAGGTCGCTATTTTGGGCTATATGCCCTCTTAGATGGCGACACATCAGCAGCAGGAAAGCATGGGTGCTAAGGCACAGGCTTTCTATGCTGCTTGTATTGCACGTACTGAAGTGTTCATGTGTATTTATGCTTGTATGCTATACACTGCACTGTACGGTCGCTAGTCTTGGCTATATTCGCCATAGAATGGCTAGACTACAGCAGCAGAAAAGCAAGGGTGCTGAGGCACAGGTTTTTTTCTATGCTGCTTGCATTGCAGGTGTTGCAGTGTTCATTTGTACTTATGCTTGTATGCTATACATTGCACTGTATGGTCGCTATTCTGGGCTATATTCCCCTAGATGGCTAGTCTACAGCAGCAGAAAAGCAGGCTTTCTATGCTGCTTGTATTGCATGTGCTGCAGTGTTCATTTGTACTTTATGCTTGTATGATATACATTGCACTGTACGGTCGCCACTCTTGGCTCTATAAGTCGGCAGCAGCATATAAGCAACACAGGCTTTCGACGCTGTTTTTGCTGCATGTGATACTGTTCCACGGCACTGCTCCCCATTGGGTGCAATGCTCCCCTGTAGCACTTGGTCAGCCGGGGTCTCTACTTGACGTGGCCAAAAGAACCACCTCTCAACCCTGTCCAAGGACAGGGACGGAGTTGCAATGGGATAGAGACTTGCAGTCCGGACAGGCCATGGGCAATCTGGATCATTGCTCCCTGGCCACCCTCACTTGGATTAAAATCGGTGCTCCGGGGGGGTCCCAGGAGGCTCTCTGTATGATGAGGCAGACGTAGCTCATCAGGACTTTGATCCTGACACCGCTCTCACTCCGGATACTCCGGATGGTGACGCCATAAGGAATGATCCTATAGCGTCCATCAATGGAATGTTGGATCTTTTCTCCCTCAGCTCCCCCAGCGGAGGAGTCAGCTTCACAGCAGGAGAAGTCCCATTTCAGTAGCTCAAACGTATATTGAGTATTGTTCTGGCCACGCTGACTTCAGAGAAGCAGTCCAGGAACACCACGCTTCCCAGATAAGCGTTTTCTCCAAACGTATTAAGGATACACGTTATCACTTTCCCCCTGACGTGGTCAGGCGTTGGACCCAGGGTCCAAAGGTGGATTCTCCAATCTCCAGGCTTGCGGCTAGAGCCATAGTTGCAGTGGAGATGGGACTTCACTTACAGATGCCATTGACAGACAGATGGACTCTGGTTGAAATCTGTCTGAGGCTATCGGCGTGTCGGTTGCTCCGGCATTCACAGCCGTATGGGCACCCTAAGCTTTTCAGCTGTTCTTGCGCAGCTGGTCTTGAGCACAGGTACATCTGTGCCGCAGGGGCGTCCGTAACCTCGCAATGTCTGCATTGCGACTTACCCTATTAATGCTGTCCTGGAAGGACAGCCGAGGTTTCGGTCCTTCCCAGGCTCGGGCAGGTCCCAATTGTCCTCGTCCAAAAGGGCTGAAAAGCCTCAGAGGGACTCAGCTGCCGGCCGGGCTCAATCACGCCCAAGGAAGGCAGCCGGAGGAACCGCTACCAAGGCGGTCTCCTCATGACTCTCAGCTCTCTCATCTTTCCGCATCCGCGGTTGATGGCAGACTCGCTCGCCTTTGGCGACATTTAGCTGCCACAGGTCACAGACCGGTGGGTGAGGGACAGTGTGCCCACGTGCACAGGACAGAGTTCTGTTCTCGTCCTCCGACTCGATTCTTCAGAACGTCCCCACCTCCCCACCGAGCAGATGCTCTTCTGCAGGCAGAAGGAGTGGTAATCCCGGTTCCTCTTCAGGAACAAGACACGGTTTTCCTCCAATCTGGTTGTGGTGCCAAACAAGGATGGCTCTTTCCGTTCCGTTCTGGACCTAAAACTGCTCAACAAGCACGTGGAGGCCAGGCGGTTCCGGATGATACCCTCCGCTCCGTCATTGCCTCAATGTCTCAAGGAAATTTCCTAGCATCAATAGACATCTAAGATGCTTATCTCCACGTGCCGATTGCTACAGAGCACCAATGTTTTTCTACATTTCGTGATAGGAAACGACCATCTTCAGTTCGTAGCTCTGCCATTCGGGCTGGCGACAGCCCCATGGGTGTTCGCCAAGGTCATGACGGCAGTGGTAGCAGTCTTGCACTCACAGGGACACTCTGTGATCCCTTACTTGGACGATCTACTTGTCAAGGCACCCTCTCAAGAGGCATGCCAACTCAGTCTGAATGTTGCGCTGGAAACTCTCCAGACGTTCGGGTGGATCATCAACTTCTCAAAGTCAAACCTGTCACGACCCAATCACTAACGTATCTTGGCATGGAGTTTCATACCCTCTCAGCGGTAGTGAAGCTTCCGCTGGACAAGCAGCGGTCACTACAGACTGGGGTGCAGACTCTCCTTCAAGGTCAGTCGCACTTCTTAAGACGCCTCATGCACTTCCTCGGGAAGATAGTGGCGGCAATGGAGGCGGTTCCGTTTGCGCAGTTTCATCTGCGTCCACTTCAATGGGACATTCTCCGCCAATGAGACGGGAAGTCAACATCCCTGTACAGGAAAGTATCCCTTTCACAGACGGCAAGGACTCTCTGCAATGGTGGCTTCTTCCCACCTCATTATCACAGGGAAGATCCTTCCTACCACCGTCTTGGGCGGTGGTCACGTCAGACGCGAGTCTGTCAGGGTGGGGAGCGGTTTTTCTCCACCACAGGGCTCAGGGTCCGTGGACTCAGCAGGAGTCCACCCTTCAGATCAATGTTCTGGTAATCAGAGCAGTGTATCTTGCCCTACTAGCCTTCCAGCAGTGGCTGGAAAGAAAGCAGATCCGAATTCAATCGGACAACTCCACAGCGGTGGCATACATCAATCACCAAGGGGGGACACGCAGTCGGCAAGCCTTCCAGGAAGTCCGGCGGATTCTGATGTGGGTGGATGCCACGGCCTCCACCATATCCGCAGTTCACATCCCCGGCGTAGAAAACTGGGAGGCAGACTTCCTCAGTCGCCAGGGCATGGACGCAGGGGAATGGTCCCTTCACCCGGACGTGTTTCAGGAAATCTGTCGCCGCTGGGGAAGGCCGGACGTCGACCTAATGGCGTCCCGGCTCAACAACAAGGTCCCAACCTTCATGGCACGGTCTCGCGATCAAAGAGCGCTGGCGGCAGACGCCCTAGCGCAAGATTGGTCGCAGTTCCGGCTCCCTTATGTGTTTCCACCTCTGGCACCCTTGCCCAGAGTGCTACGCAAGATCAGATCCGATTGCAGCCGCGTCATGCTCGTCGCCCCAGACTGGCCGAGGTGGGCGTGGTATCCGGATCTGTGGCAGCTCACGGTCGGCCAACCGTGGGCACTACCAGACCGACCAGACTTACTGTCCCAAGGGCCGTTTTTCCATCGGAATTCTGCGGCCCTGAACCTGACTGTGTGGCCATTGAGTCCTGGATCCTAGCGTCTTCAGGATTATTCCACGGGGTCGTTGCCACCATGAGACAGGCTAGGAAGCCCACGTCCGCTAAGAACCACAGAACGTGGAGGATATTCTTATCCTGGTGCTCTGCTCAGGGAGTGTCTCCCTGGCCATTTGCATTGCCTACCTTTCTTTCTTTCCTGCTATCTGGGTTAGAAAAAGGTTTGGCGCTCGGCTCCCTTAAAGGTCAGGTATCGGCGCTATCCGTCTTTTTTCAGAGGCGTTTGGCACGCCTTCCTATGGTGCGCATGTTCCTACAGGGGGTTTGCCATATCGTTCCCCCGTGCAAGCGGCCGTTAGATCCATGGGATCTGAACAGGGTACTAGTTGCCCTCCAGAAGCCGCCCTTCGAGCCTCTGAGGGAGGTTTCACTTTCTAGACTATCCCAGAACGTGGCTTTTCTGGTAGCGATCACATCTCTTCGGAGAGTGTCTGAGCTGGCAGCGCTGTCATCCAAGACTCCCTTCCTGGTCTTCCACCAGGACAAGGTAGTGCTGCGCCCCATTCAGGAGTTTCTCCCGAAGGTGGTATCCTCTTTTCATCTTAATCAGGATATCTCCTTGCCTTCGTTTTGTCCTCATGCAGTTCATCGGTATGAGAAGGATTTACATTTGTTAGATCTGGTGAGAGCACTCAGAATCTACATTTCCCGCACGGCGCCCTTGCGCCGTTCGGATGCACTTTTTGTCCTTGTCGCTGGTCAGCGCAAAGGGTCGCAGGCTTCTAAGGCCGCCCTGGCTCGATGGATCAAGGAACCAATTCTTGAAGCCTACCGTTCTGCTGGGCTTCCGGTTCCATCAGGGCTGAAGGCCCATTCAACCAGAGCCGTGGGTGCTTCCTGGGCATTACGTCACCAGGCTACGGCTCAACAGGTGTGCCAGGCAGCTACCTGGTCGAGTCTGCACACTTTCACCAAACATTATCAGGTGCATACCTATGCTTCGGCGGACGCCAGCCTAGGTAGAAGAGTCCTGCAAGCGGCAGTTGCCTCCCCATAGGGGAGGGCTGTCTTCGCAGCTCTAACATGAGGTATTTCTTTACCCACCCAGGGACAGCTTTTGGACGTCCCAATCGTCTGGGTCTCCCAATGGAGCGACGAAGAAGAAGGGAATTTTGTTACTTACCGTAAATTCCTTTTCTTCTAGCTCCTATTGGGAGACCCAGCACCCGCCCTGTTGTCCTTCGGGATTTTTGGGTTGTTTCGGGTACACATGTTGTTCATGTTGAATGGTTTTTCAGTTCTCCGATGTTACTCCGAGTGAATTTGTTTAAACCAGTTATTGGCTTTCCTCCTTCTTGCTTTTGCACTAAAACTGGTGAGCCAGTGATCCCACTGGGGGTGTATAGCCAGAAGGGGAGGGGCCTTACACTTTTTAGTGTAATGCTTTGTGTGGCCTCCGGAGGCAGTAGCTATACACCCAATCGTCTGGGTCTCCCAATAGGAGCTAGAAGAAAAGGAATTTACGGTAAGTAACAAAATTCCCTTCATTAATGGTACGTACTCGGAGTGGGTCTCAGTTCATAGTGGGGTACCACAGGGGTCAGTATTGGGCCCGCTTCTTTTCAACATATTTATAAATGACCTTGTTGGGGGCATGCGGAGTAGAATTTCAATATTTGCAGATGATACTAAACTCTGCAGGGTAATCAATACAGAGGAGGATAATTTTATATTACAGGGAGATTTATGTAAATTGGAGGATTGGGCTGAGAAGTGGCAATTGAAGTTTAATGTAGATAAATGTAAGGTCATGCACTTGGGTAGAGGAAATAACATTTATGATTATGTACTTAATTGTAGAACACTGGGTAAAACAGACACAGAAAAAGACTTGGGTGTATGGGTGGATGGTAAACTTCACTTTAGTGGACAGTGTCAGGCAGCTGCTGCCAGGGCTAATAAAATAATGGGATGTATTAAAAGAGGTATAAGTGTTCATGAAAAAAATATAGTTCTACCTCTGTACAAGTCACTAGTGCGACCGCACTTAGAATACTGTGTACAATTCTGGTCACCGATATATAAGAAGGACATAGCTGAACTGGAGAGGGTGCAGAGAAGAGCCACCAAGATTATTAGAGGAATGGGTGGGCGGCAATACCAAGACAGGTTATTAAACTTGGGGTTATTTAGTCTGGAAAAACGAAGGCTTAGGGGGGATCTAATCACAATGTATAAATATATGAGGGGACAGTACAGAGACCTTTCCAAAGATCTTTTTACACCTAGGCCTGCGACTGGAACACGGGGGCATCCGCTACGTCTTAAGGAAAGAAGGTTTAATCATAATCACAGACGAGGATTCTTTACTGTACGAGCAGTGAGACTATGGAACTCTCTGCCGCATGATGTTGTAATGAGTGATTCACTACTAACATTTAAATTTCTTGAAAAATGTAATATTACCAGTTATGTATATTAGATTTTATGACAGGGTATTGAGCCAGGGAACTAGTCTGATTGCCGGATGTGGAGTCAGGAAGGAAATTTTTTCCACATTGGAACTTGGTTTTTTTTTGCCTTCCTCTGGATCAACATGTTAGGCTACGGGTTGAACTAGATGGACTTAGAGTCTCCCTTCAACCTTAAAAACTATGATACTATGATGAAATCCCGTACCCACTGTGCTTGTTTTTTCCGCAGCAAACACAGACCTGCGGTGCGTCTCTCTAAACCGCAGCATGTCAATTGTTTGCTGCGGATTCGCAGAGAACACATAAGCGAGAGATCGCAGCGCACTGAACCCTGATCATGGGTGCAAGCAGCTGCGTTCTCTTGCGGAGGAGACTCACGGCCCTGCAGGTCAGGACCCGCCGCGTCCAGGACGCAGTGAGTCTTGATCATGGGCACATACCCTTATTATGGTTTACTGTGCAAAAAAAAAACTTTTAATTTTTTTGCTTCAAAGAAAATCAGAGACTGACCCTTAGGGCCAGCACACACAGCAAGTAAAACGGGCCGAGTGGAATGCGATTAATCACATTCTATTCGGACCAATGTTACCCCCATGGGGCCATTCCCATCTGCGTTTTTTTGCCCTAATTGGACCAAGAAAATAATCTCCGCATGCTGCGGGTGTAATCCGATCCGTATTTACTCACACCCATACATGTCTGGATGATACCGGAGTGCAGTGCACCCTGTGGGCGTGCTAGCATGCTTTACAATTCTCACTGTCATTGCAACGCAATACAAAGCAGCTCATTTGCACGGCTTTGTAACAATTAGCATTGAGCTCCTTTGATGCCAGGTGTTTGCGTCACAGTTTCAAAGACATTCGCTGCCCATTATTGGAAATTGTTCTCTGCACTACTCCTCTCTGAAGCTGGGACACATACACCCAACTTCTGAGTAGTGCGCATATCCGGACGTGCGGGCGACTTCCGATCATGGGCAATGAACATTTTTGAATCCAGGATGCATACATCCGACATCAAAGGAGCTCAATGCCAAGGATACAAAGTTGCTCATATGCTTTGTCACCACGTTTGGCATTGTAAAGCATGTTGGCACGCCCCCAGGGTCGTGCTAACATGTTAAGTGGGCCCACTAGTTGCTGCCCTCATTAGCATATCATAAAGGATTTTTTTAAACACTTTTCCTAAAGATCTGTCTTTGTATGTTAGTAAATACTGGTACAGTAGGGCCGAGATTAAATATGCACCTAGAATTGCTTGTGGTTCTGGATGCACTTGGGGCCTGACAAATCTTTAAGCCCCATTGTAAGGCTGGTTTCAGATGTCCGTGTTTCAGGTACGTGTGACATCATGAGCTTCTGACCCCCGCTCATTATACTCACTGAATATTCACTGGCCAGAGGAGCTGGAAGCTGGAGCAGCACTGGGGACTTCAGTGCCAAGGACTGCATTGCTGGGGACAGGTGAGTATACAGCTGTGTGTGTGTGTGTGTGTGTGTGTGTGTGTGTGTATAGACATGCATGTGTGTGTGTGTGTGTGTATAGACATGCATGTGCGTGTGTATAGACATGCATGTGCGTGTGTGTAGACATGCATGTGCGTGTGTGTGTAGACATGCATGTGTGTGTGTGCGTAGACATGCATGTGTGTGTGTGCGCGCTGTGTGTGTATACATATGTGTGTATATGTGCTCAGTCTGTGTGTGTTGAGAACCTGGAAGCCGGAGCATCGCGGCGACAGCATCGGGGACTTATCACAGTTCCCAATGAACTCTAATGAACCCGTGAAGTCTCCTTGGTGACACCCGCTGTAGTGCGGGGGTCATCAGGATGTCATCAGAGTTCATTGGGAACTCCAATGACCTCCTGGATGTCACTTACACAGGTACTGCTTTGTGAATACTCACCTGTCCCCGTGATGCTCCTATGCTCTGGCTTCCAGGTCCTCACGGCGGTGAATAATCGATGAATGTAATGAGCAGCTGTCAGGAGCGGGAGGCAGCAGAGCCGGAGAAAACAGTGCTGGATACAATTAAATATAGAATATCTTTTTATTTCACAGACACATGTTTACTCCGGTACCTGTCACACGTATACAAACACAGATGTCACACGTGTGACACACGTATGACCATAACCATGTGTGTGACTTGTACCTGATTAAACACACACGACTGAAACCGGCCTCACATGTATAAACAGTAGCAGTGTGTCAGCATACTTAAAGGGGTTATCCGGCTTATTTTGACTTTTTTTTTATTATTACCCTATTGGGCTACATTGGGGCAGGTAAGTAGATAGTGACCACTTACCTGCCCTGCTGTCAGCCCCTCTCCCCCGGCTCAGTCGTCATATGACCGCTCCTGCCGCGATTTTGCTGCTTCCGGTCATTTCATGTCAATATGGGCAGGACCATGTTGACATGCAAATCTGGAACAGCATGTTGCCGCCCAGCTGGGCGGCTACAGTGCGTGGAGTCACCTCCCCCCTTCCCTGCACCCTCCCACAGATTCCTCCGCACCCTGTACTCTCCCCGCCCATGGTGTCACCGCCAGCACTGGGCCCCCTGCTCAGGAGAGCAGTAGTGCCCGTGCAGTCTGTGTCCCGCTCCAGCCCTGCGGCTGCTCGCACTGCAGGCTCAGCAGTTTCTCACCCTGCAGTGCGTGCAGCCGCGGGGGTGACGATTGCTGCCATCAGGATGTTAGATGAAATCATTACCTGCTGTGACGATCTTCGCTTCACTCCTGTCAGCGCTGTCACTGCCTTCTATGCCCGGTGCGTTCTCACATAACTAGCGGTGACGTCATGGGCGATACTGCTGAGAACGCGGCGGGCATAGAAGTCAGTGACAGCACTAACTGGAGTGAAGCGAAGATCGTCACAGCAGGTAATGATGTCTTCTAACCTCCTGACAGCAGCGCTCGTCATTCCCTGCAGTGACCTGGGCTCACCTATTGAGGTTAGCTCAGGTCACTGCATTACTCTCCCAGCCAATGGGGAACATTCTGTTCTTCATTGACTGGGATATTGACTATGGAATGGATAGTCGTGGGACCCCCTTATTGGATTACGCCGGACCCGGATTTGTTTTTCTTTTCAATAAATTGGTGAAAGAGGGAATATTTTGGGGAGAGTTTCTTCAAATAAAACTTTTCTTTTTTTTGTTGTCTATTTTTTTTTATTACTGACTGGGTTGGTGATGACGGGTATCTGATAGGCGCGTGACATCACTAACCCCAGGGTTTGATGCCAGGTGACATTACACATCTGGCATCAACCCCATATATTACCCCGTTTGCCCACCGCACCAGGGCACGGGATTAGTTGGGGCGAAGCACCAGGATTGGCACGTCTAATGGATGCGCCACTTCTGGGGCGGCTGTGGCCTGCTATTTTTAGCCTGGGGAGTGTCCAATAACAGTGGACCTCCCTAGTCTTAGAATACCAGACCACAGCTGTCCACTTTACCTTGGCTGGTGATCCAATTTGGGGGGACCCCATGTTTTTTGTTTTAAATTATTTATTTAATTTAAAATAACAGCGTGGGGTGCCCTCTGTTTTAGATTACCAGCCAAGGTGAAGCTGCCAGCTGTGGTTTGCAGGCTGCAGCCGTCTGCTTTACCCTAGCTGGCTACAAAAGTATGGGGGACCCCATGTCGGTTTTTTTTTTTTTAATTTATTTTTTGGATAAATACAAGGCTAAGCACCTTAGTGCCACATGAAAGTCACTAAAGGGTGCCAGCTTAGAATATGCAGGGGGGTGGGACATTATATATGTCTTTCTCATCTATATCTATCTATCTATGATTCTATCTATCTGTCCCTCTATTCATTCATTCATTCATTCATTCATTCATTCATTCATCCCTCTCTCTCTCTGTCTGTCTATCTATTCATCTCTATATCTACTCATCTATTTATCTTTCTTGCTGCTTCCGTTTTTTGCGGTCCGCAAAAAAACTGAAGGCACACGGATGACACACGGATGCATCCGTGAAGAAATGGACCGTTTTTTTGCGGACCGCAAAAACGGAATGGTAATGTGAATGTAGCCTACATGTGTTCTCTATGGGGGTAGGGGTCGGTACAGAACGATGGTAAGCGGGGGGGGTCGGTACAGAGCGCCGTGTGTGTGTGTGTGTGTGTGTGTGTGTGTGTGTGTGTGTTGCAGAGCTTGATGTGGTGTGTGGCGCACAGCCCGATGTGTGTGTGTGGCGCACAGCTCGATGTGTGTGTGTGGCGCACAGCCCGATGTGTGTGTGTGTGGCGCACAGCCCGATGCGCGTGTGTGTGTGGCGCACAGCCCGATGTGGGTGTGTGTGTATGTGTGGCGCACAGCCCGATGTGTGTGTGTGGCGCACAGCCCGATGTGTGTGTGTGGCGCACAGCCCGATGTGTGTGTGTGGCGCACAGCCCGATGTGTGTGTGTGGCGCACAGCCCGATGTGTGTGTGTGGCGCACAGCCCGATGTGTGTGTGTGGCGCACAGCCCGATGTGTGTGTGTGGCGCACAGCCCGATGTGTGTGTGTGGCGCACAGCCCGATGTGTGTGTGTGTGGCGCACAGCCCGATGTGTGTGTGTGGCGCACAGCCCGATGTGTGTGTGTGGCGCACAGCCCGATGTGTGTGTGTGGCGCACAGCCCGATGTGTGTGTGTGGCGCACAGCCCGATGTGTGTGTGTGGCGCACAGCCCGATGTGTGTGTGTGGCGCACAGCCCGATGTGTGTGTGTGGCGCACAGCCCGATGTGTGTGTGTGGCGCACAGCCCGATGTGTGTGTGTGGCGCACAGCCCGATGTGTGTGTGTGGCGCACAGCCCGATGTGTGTGTGTGGCGCACAGCCCGATGTGTGTGTGTGGCGCACAGCCCGATGTGTGTGTGTGGCGCACAGCCCGATGTGTGTGTGTGGCGCACAGCCCGATGTGTGTGTGTGGCGCACAGCCCGATGTGTGTGTGTGGCGCACAGCCCGATGTGTGTGTGTGGCGCACAGCCCGATGTGTGTGTGTGGCGCACAGCCCGATGTGTGTGTGTGGCGCACAGCCCGATGTGTGTGTGTGGCGCACAGCCCGATGTGTGTGTGTGGCGCACAGCCCGATGTGTGTGTGTGGCGCACAGCCCGATGTGTGTGTGTGGCGCACAGCCCGATGTGTGTGTGTGGCGCACAGCCCGATGTGTGTGTGTGGCGCACAGCCCGATGTGTGTGTGTGGCGCACAGCCCGATGTGTGTGTGTGGCGCACAGCCCGATGTGTGTGTGTGGCGCACAGCCCGATGTGTGTGTGTGGCGCACAGCCCGATGTGTGTGTGTGTGGCGCACAGCCCGATGTGTGTGTGTGGCGCACAGCCCGATGTGTGTGTGTGTGGCGCACAGCCCGATGTGTGTGTGTGTGTGGCGCACAGCCCGATGTGTGTGTGTGTGGCGCACAGCCCGATGCGTGTGTGTGTGGCGCACAGCCCGATGCGTGTGTGTGTGGCGCACAGCCCGATGCGTGTGTGTGTGGCGCACAGCCCGATGCGTGTGTGTGGCGCACAGCCCGATGCGCGTGTGTGTGGCGCACAGCCCGATGCGCGTGTGTGTGGCGCACAGCCCGATGCGCGTGTGTGTGTGGCGCACAGCCCGATGCGCGTGTGTGTGTGGCGCACAGCCCGATGCGCGTGTGTGTGTGGCGCACAGCCCGATGCGCGTGTGTGTGTGGCGCACAGCCCGATGCGCGTGTGTGTGTGGCGCACAGCCCGATGCGCGTGTGTGTGTGGCGCACAGCCCGATGCGCGTGTGTGTGTGGCGCACAGCCCGATGCGCGTGTGTGTGTGGCGCACAGCCCGATGCGCGTGTGTGTGTGGCGCACAGCCCGATGCGCGTGTGTGTGTGGCGCACAGCCCGATGCGCGTGTGTGTGTGGCGCACAGCCCGATGCGCGTGTGTGTGTGGCGCACAGCCCGATGCGCGTGTGTGGCGCACAGCCCGATGCGGGTGTGTGTGTGGCGCACAGCCCGATGTGGGTGTGTGTGTGTGTGTGTGGCGCAGAGCCCGATGTGGGGCTATTATTTCCAATGCTATAGTGAGAACAGGTCAGTGCTGGGGCAGAATACTGACGGGGAATGTGTGTGCAGAGGGCAGGGCTGACAGGGGGCGGGGCTGGACACTGAGGCCGGGCAGGGGGCGGGGCTGGACACTGAGGCTGGGCGGTGCCAGCTGTGACTGGGAGGTTTAGCACAGGAAGTTGTCATGTTTGCTGGAGCTGAATGTAAACAAGAGCTGCAGAGAATAAAGGGTGAATTCAAGAGGGACAAAAGTTAAAAAACAAAAAATATCAATGTAGGGGTGTTTTATATAACAATACAGCACAGATCAACTCAACATTTTTTGGTAAGCTAATGTCGGACAACTCCTTTTAATTCTGCTCAATATTAAATGATAAAAATGATCTAAAACAATGATAATGAGCAGAATTCAGTTTGGACAATTTGCTTGGCCTTCCACAACAGTCTGCCATGTTGCCCCTTGGGAAAATTAATTTCCCACCTCTGGTCTAACAAGTAATAGGGACAGTTTAAAAAAGTTGGGAAACCTCACCGGTACCCTGTGTGTTTGGTATGTATGTTGTGAGAATCTCACAATATTAATTTTCGGTGTACATATATAAGCGAAAAGTCATCCTAAAGAATTGGTGAGCACATTTTATTGTGATAATGGGAGTTTATACGCACCGATTTAAAAGGGTCTGTCCTATTTGCACACTGACGTTTAAACCCTCATTCACAGTAGATGGCTAGTGGCTAAATGTTCGTCTAAGTCCCTGTGCGCACACTGCGTTTTTACCAGCCTTTTTTGGCGTTTTTGCTGCAGAATTTTCTTGAGAAAATGGTTGTAACCTTTCTGCAGACATTCCCCAGCAAAACCAATGGATAAAAAAATTGCTGTACACACACTGCGTTTTTTTTCTCAAGAACATTCTTTTTGCAGAGTTTCTTGAGAAAAAAAATGTGCATGTCACTTCTCTTCTGCAGGTACCTGCGTTTTTTGCCATAGATAATGGTAAAAAAACGCAGGGACAACCTGCAGAAAAAACGCATAAAAAACGCATGCGTGTTTTGGTGCGTTATTGGTGCATTTTTTGAACGCATTATTGGTGCATTTTTTGAACGCAAGTGTGCTAATCTTTCAGACTCAATTTCTTGAGAAAATCCTTTTTGCTAGTGCGCACAGGGCCTTAGGCCCGGATTTCTTGTGGTAGACTTTTTCTGTTATGGCTTTCCCTTGCTGGTTGCACAGCAGAATCAACATTTTCTGCATATTTTACTTCAGGTGTTTTCTCCACAATGAACATCTGTGGGTAACATACCTGCCATATGCTATAAAATCCACAGCAGACATGTTTTATCAGGTGGATTTTTCTGGATCATTTGAATGAGGTTTTCAGAACATAGCCCTCATATATTGTACTGTAATCTGCTGCAGGTTTGGGCGTGGAATCCGCATACTTAATCCTGAATTCAGCCTTTTACATAATCATGAAGGGTAGATAAATATTGTAATGAGACTGCTGAGAACTATAAATTGCCAGGCTGTTCTCATGTGAGCTTTGCAGGAGCTGCTTCTGACGTCTGTCAACAGCGGTCACATTTTCACTCGATATTTTGCCTAGATTTTTGGGGTTGAAATCCTGTGTATTATAGATGCCAACATTGTGGATGAGCTTTTACGAAACCTCACTTACAGGAGGCAGTGACAATCCGCTGAGGATTTCTCATGTGCGTCATGTCAAATTATACTGTGGATTTTTGCAACAGATTTCACCGATAGAAATGCAAAAATTGAACTCTATAAAATCCAACATTTAGGGTGTGTGCGCGAAACGGGATGTCTAGATCAGACATGATATTAACCCAACAGTTTCATAGACATGAGGCTCTTAAAGGTTTATTCTCAACTTTCCAGGAGAAGGGGATACATTTCTGATTGTTGAAGGTCCAACTGCTGGGACCCCACACTTTTCTATAAAATTGGGTTTCGTGTAATTGGAGCGATGGTTGATAATGTGAAGTGCTGCTTTGTTCATTCAAAATTGTGCAGCTGGAGATAGCTGAGCTCTGAACTCGGCTGGTTTTCAGCACTCTCTGAAGAGTGATGGGAGCAGCAAAGTACATGATCATCCCCTTCATTCACATTAGTCCCAGTCCTCCGGATCTTCAGGAGTCCCAGCGGTCACCTCCTCCCTGAAGTTCTCTACCTCTGTATAGAAAATAACCTCCAAACATGAACATGCCTATTTGAGTTCAGGTTAGATCTGTGGCCGGGGCCGCACACAGACCTTAGACCTTGAATGTCGACCTTATGTAGTGAAATCCACGCAATATGGTTAAGATTTTCAGCTTTCCCATGTGGATTTGTTTGAGGTTTCTGCACCTCGCTTGTTCATCGTAGGCTATGTGCGCACGTTGCGTAATTACATGCAGTTACACTGCGCTTTGTAGCGCAGCGTAACTGCATGCGTCCTGCGTCCCCTGCATAATCTATGGAGATTGTGCAGGAGCCGTGCGCACGTGGCGTCTTAGAGCGCAGCGCTTCGGCTGCTGCCCGAAGCGCGTGTTCTAAGAAGTGACATGTCGCTTCTTCCGTGCGCTTTGCCTGCAGCCCCTGCTCTGTCTATGGGAGGATCTGCAGTCAGAGGGCATGGAATCGGCTTTTTTTTTTTCACTACGGACATTTTCTGCAGCGATTTGAAGCGCACGTGTGCTCTTCAGATCGCTGCAGAAATTTCTGCAGTGACTGTACACAACGTGCGCACATAGCCTTATAGTGAAATCCTTACAGTGCCTACAAGCAGTATTCAACCCCCTGCAGATTTAGCAGGTTTGATAAGATGCAAATAAGTTAGAGCCTGCAAACTTCAAACAAGAGCAGGATTTATTAACAGATGCATACATCTTACAAACCAACAAGTTATGTTGCTCAGTTAAATTTTAATAAATTTTCAACATAAAAGTGTGGGTCAATTATTATTCAACCCCTAGGTTTAATATTTTGTGGAATAACCCTTGTTTGCAATTACAGCTAATAATCGTCTTTTATAAGACCTGATCAGGCCGGCACAGGTCTCTGGAGTTATCTTGGCCCACTCCTCCATGCAGATCTTCTCCAAGTTATCTAGGTTCTTTGGGTGTCTCATGTGGACTTTAATCTTGAGCTCCTTCCACAAGTTTTCAATTGGGTTAAGGCCAGGAGACTGACTAGGCCACAGCAACACCTTGATTTTTTTCCCTCTTGAACCAGGCCTTGGTTTTCTTGGCTGTGTGCTTTGGGTCGTTGTCTTGTTGGAAGATGAAATGACGACCCATCTTAAGATCCTTGATGGAGGAGCGGAGATTCTTGGCCAAAATCTCCAGGTAGGCCGTGCTATCCATCTTCCCATGGATGCGGACCAGATGGCCAGGCCCCTTGGCTGAGAAACAGCCCCACAGCATGATGCTGCCACCACCATGCTTGACTGTAGGGATGGTATTGTTGGGGTCGTATGCAGTGCCATCCAGTCTCCAAACGTCACGTGTGTGGTTGGCACCAAAGATCTCGATCTTGGTCTCATCAGACCAAAGAACCTTGAACCAGTCTGTCTCAGAGTCCTCCAAGTGATCATGAGCAAACTGTAGACGAGCCTTGACATGACGCTTTGAAAGTAAAGGTACCTTACGGGCTCGTCTGGAACGGAGACCATTGCGGTGGAGTACGTTACTTATGGTATTGACTGAAACCAATGTCCCCACTGCCATGAGATCTTCCCGGAGCTCCTTCCTTGTTGTCCTTGGGTTAGCCTTGACTCTTCGGACAAGCCTGGCCTCAGCACGGGTGGAAACTTTCAAAGGCTGTCCAGGCCGTGGAAGGCTAACAGTAGTTCCATAAGCCTTCCACTTCCGGATGATGCTCCCAACAGTGGAGACAGGTAGGCCCAACTCCTTGGAAAGGGTTTTGTACCCCTTGCCAGCCTTGTGACCCTCCACGATCTTGTCTCTGATGGCCTTGGAATGCTCCTTTGTCTTTCCCATGTTGACCAAGTATGAGTGCTGTTCACAACTCATTGTTCTTTGTGCCTGAAATACTTCTTAATACTTTGGGGAACCAAACAGAATTCTGGTGGTTTGAGGGGTTGAATAATAAATGACCCTCTGAATAAACTTTTCACAATTTAAAAAAAAAAAAATAAAAAAAGAAATAACATTCTTTTTTGCTGCAGTGCATTTCACACTTCCAGGCTGATCTACAGTCCAAATGTCACAATGCCAAGTTAATTCCGAATGTGTAAACCTGCTAAATCTGCAGGGGGTTGAATACTACTTGTAGGCACTGTATATTTGTTGCTGCAACAACCAAAATCCGTTAAATAGAACCATTTTCAAAGTTCTGCATGTATAAATCTCATCCCATCCACATGACATCTTCTAAATTCAAATTAATCAGATTTTTGAATATTTTTAATCTTTAAATCCTTTCTTAGCAAACCATGAATGCATCAGGGGCGGGATACCCATTGGCTTCACTGTATGTAGGTGACCTGCATATAGATGTTACAGAAGCGATGCTGTATGAAAAGTTTTCCCCAGCTGGTCCGATATTGTCTATCAGAGTGTGCCGTGATGTTACTACGCGCCGATCCCTTGGGTATGCCTATATCAATTTCCAGCAGCCAGCGGATGGTAAGTGTACACGTGTTTTATTTTTAAGACCTGTTTATCTATCTACTATGACACTTTTCATTCCCTCCTCAGCCCAAGAGTGTAGGCCCAACCACCAACCTCAGCGTGGATGATCTGGCCAATTCTCTTAGAGAAACAATTGAGCATATACAACAGGAAATTATCTCCCAGTCTTCCCATACCATGCTCTCTTAGGCTGCTTTCACACATCCGGTTTTTCCTGTGCGGCACAATCCGGCACTTTGCAGGAAAATCGCAACCGTTTTTTTTTGCTGCCGGTTGCGTTTTTCCTGCATAGACTTTAATTAGTGCCGCATTGTGCCACATGGGCTTGCGTTCCGTCCGGTTTTTGCCGCATGCGGCAGATTTAGCCGATGCGGCGGCCGGATGGAACGTTGCCTGGCACGGTTTTTTTGTGCGGCAAAAAAAACCGCATCGTGCCGCTTCCGGCCGATGCGGCACATTTTTCAATGCATGCCTATGGACGCCGGATGCAGCGCGATGCGGCAAAAACCGCATCCGGCCGCCGCATGCGGTTTTGTCCACTACGCATGCTCAGTAGCATGCCGCAAGCGGCAAAAACCGGACGGGCCGCATGGAAAAAACTTATGCAAAGGATGCGGTGTTTTCACCGCATCCGTTGCATAGGTTTCACAGCCGGATTGAGTCGCACGGCTCAAACCGGATGTGTTTAAAGCAGCCTTACCTCCTCTACTTCATCTAGGTCATTTTCTGTTTTTGAACCAGTCACAGAAGAAGTTTCCAGGCTCGCCCTACTACCTGCAGCTGTGACCCTATTCCCTGACCTCTCCTTCAGTCCCTTTCCCAGGCTGTCACCACTCACCTAACTAAATTATTTACTCTCTCTCATCTGGTATCTTTCCCTCCTCCCTCAAACACACCAGCATACACCCATTACTAGAAAATGGCCAACACTGCGCTTCTAACTACATACCTGTCTTTAATCTCCCCTTCATTTCTAAACTTTTTGGTCCAGTCGTCTAATCTGCTATCGCCCTGATAATTCTCTTTTGTGATCCTTTACAAATTGGTTTTCACTCCTAAAGGCCACATCTCACTAAGCGACATCGCTGCTGAGTCACGGTTTTCGTGTCGCAACAGCAATCTCACCAGCGATCTCGGTATGTGTGACATCCAGCAATGACCTGGACCCTGCTGTGAGGTCGTCGGTCGTTGCTGAATGTCCTGGACCATTTTCTTCAAAGGCGATGTCTTGCTGGGCAAGACGCATCGCTATGTTTGACGCTGTGTGACAGGGTCCCAATGACAGACGAAATTGTTATATAGGTCGCTACTGCGACCTGTATTGTTACTGAGCCGTTGGTAAGGTCTGACTGTGTGACATCTTACCAGCGACCTCCCAGCGACTTACCAGCGATCCTTTCCAGGTCGCATCGGTTTCGGGATCGCTGGTAAGTTGCTAAATGTGACGGGGGTTTAACACTCTAGGGAAACTGCTCATACTAAAGTCTCTGATCTGCTAACCGCTCAATCTAATGGTCACTATGCTCTGCTGATTGTCCTGGATCTCTCTGCTACATTCAACATTGTGGATCACCAGCTCCTCCTCACTATGCACCGCTCTATCAGGCTCAAGGAAACCACACACGTCTGGTTCTCCTCGTACCTCTCTGACCACTCCTTCACGGTTTCTTTTCTCATCCCCTCTGTCAGGGTTCCTCAGGGTTCAATCCTAGGCCCCCTCTTCTTCTCTGTATACACTGCCCCTATTGGACAAACAATCGGTATATTCAGTTTTAAGTACCATTTCTATGCTGACGACACATAATTATACACTTCTGCCTCTGCCATCACCCCCTGCATTACTACAAAATACCAGTGATTGTTTGCAGTCTATAACATCATGTCCTCCCTGTGTCTAAAACTGAATCTGTCAAAAACTGAACTCATGTTTCCTCCTTCTACTAACCTTAACAAACCCAATATTACCATTTCCGTGTGTGGTTCTGCCATTACTCCCCAGCAGCACGATTGCTGTCTTGGGGTTATATTTGACTCTTATCTCTCCTTCAGTCTCTACATCCGATCACTCACTCGCTCAGGTCACCTACACCTCAAAAACATCTAGATAATTTAACC